>NC_091557.1:7617521-7625021 GCF_042767895.1 Penaeus vannamei | reverse complement strand
TTTTCTACATTAACTAGGCAAAACAATGACATTATACCACATCTTTTGTCAAGAGCATATTTTACCCCACATCACAAGCACAACAAAATATGATCATTTAACAATCTTTTCTAATAAATAATACCAATTTCTATTTTGCTTTGTGACTTGTCTTATAGTCTAAGTAAATGACATAGATTCATAGAACAGAAAATCAAAACTCACAATACAGTTAACCAATTAAAATTCTTCTGTAATAAAAACAATGCCGCTTCTAAATTTGAGTAATGAAAAATCATAGGCTCTTTTCAACTAAATATGCAGAAGTTGAACAAACTAGTATTATTCATAAGAAATAATGAAATGAAAGATGAGCTGTTCAACAACTCATTCTATAAGAAATTTGTTTTGGTTTCAGTGCACATACGTTTTCTTAGTGATGATAGATATATTCCATATCTTTTTTTAAGAATAACTATTGCATTGAAATATATTTAGAGGTACCAGGAATTACAACTAAAGTATTTGTTCCTTAATCAATCAATCACTAAAAGATAGTATGACCTTCAAAAATTTTTGAAGTTCAAAATGACTGAGCACAAAAAATAGGTCACTGATACAATGGGACAGTATATACAAGAGAAGCAGCTTTTATTCTTTTATTGGATTTTATTCTTGTGGTTTGCATTCTACAGAGTGCACCAAAATGGCTAATCCTACTATATATTTTATATCTTTATCCTCTCTACTGATTCAGTTTTTTTACTCTACAATATGAGGTAAATGGATGAGAGAGCCTGCTTCTTCCATTCCATTTTCCAGTCAATGTAATGTATGATGCAACATTTTTGGTACGTGGAAATCCTGACTAATTTCTGGGAAGGTATTGCTTAATCATATGTACATACGAGATTAGCTTTTACACATAAACATACAGGGAAGGAAACAGATATACACACACATACACACACACACATACATACAAGAACACATATATACACATATCCACACCGACGCGTATCCTATCTGGTAAAAAAATTCACTTAAATACATCCATCAACTCTTGCATACCCTTTTCAAGCAATGACAAAATCAACAATGACCTTCCCTTGCTTACATACCCAGAAATGGAAGACACTCACACAAACAGCAAATCTAATCTAAGCATACCCTCTCCCATACTAATAATTACAACAATGATAATAATATAAAACAACAACAGTAGAAAGAACAGAAATAAGATGATGATGATGACAGTAAAGGAAGTAATTGATATCTACAAAGAAAAAAATAAAATTAAAGGACAGAAACAAATCTGCAGAGGCAACAATGACGATCTAACACAAGTGCAATCACCAGTGCTTGTAGCCAGGTGAGCTGCTGTATGAGAAGCTGTGCGACTTAGAGCACTCGGAGGAGCGTGGAGAGACAATGGTGTCGAGGCCGTCATCATCAAGCTCCATCTCCAAGCTGTCCTTGCCCTCCTCCTCGGGCAGCCCGTCAAACTCACGGAAGTGGTTCACGATGTAGGTTTTGGATCTGGAGGATTGGAGGAAACACTGATAAAATGGAGGTGAACAAGTGGAAGAAATTTAAGTGGAAGAGGAGGTGGAAAAAGAAATCTGGCAGGTTGTCAAACTTAGAGAAATGATTCATAATCTAGGTCCTGGATGTGGAGTTCTGGATTCTTATCATTATAACAATAATTATTACAATAATTATCATAATCAAAATAATAATCAAAATAATAATAATATTAATAATAATAATAATAATAATAATAATAATAATAATAATAATAATAATGATAATAATAATGATAATAATAATAATGATGATAATAATAATAATTATTACAACTATAACAATAATAATAAAAAATAATCATTATAATTATAACAATAATAATAAAAAACAATAATAACAATAATAAAAATAATAGCAATAATGATAATAATAGAATAAAAATAATAATAATCATCATCATAACAAAATAATAACAATAACACCAATATCATTATCAATATCAATAATAACAATAACAACAATAACAACAACAACAACAACAATAATAATAACAACAACAATGATTATAATTAAAAATATAAAAATTATATAAAAATTATAATGATTATAATAATTATAATAATTATAATAATTATAATAATTATAATAATAATAATAATAATAATAATAATAATAATAATAATAATAATAATAATAATAATAATAATAATAATAATAATAATAATAATAATAATAATAATAATAATAATAATAATAACAACAACAACAACAACAACAACAACAACAACAACAACAACAACAATAATAATAATAATAATAACAATAACAATAATAATAACGGTAATAATAATAATGATAATCATAACAATAACAATAATAATAATGAGAACAATAACCAAAAAAATAATAAAAATAATAATAATAATAAAAATAACAGTAACAAAAATGACAATAATAACAACAATAATAATATTAATAACAATAAAAATAACTAAAAGCACTCACAGAGCACATGCTTCTGCCAAGGCTTGAAGAATTACATTAAAAATTCCTGGATCCAGATTATGATCCAAATCACCATTAAAAATTTAATAGCATCTGAGTTTGGCAAAGACAAAAAATATATATATATATTTTCATAACTTTTTGAGTTATCCTGCTGTCCAACAAAAAAACTAAATAACTAACTAAACAACGCTACAAAAAAACATAACTTCCTTGGTGGATGTAATAATAACAATAACAACAATATTAATAATAATAATAATAACAATAACAACAATATTAATAATAATATTAATAAGAACAATAACAATAACAATGTGTGCATATATACCCACAAAAATATCTTCAGAGTATTTTTGAAACGTACATGGAAATGACTAACACTTCAAAAAAAAAGCTGGCTAACTGGGTAGCTGGCTAATTTAGCTAATATTATTTTGGTCAAATTAGCCAACGTGACTAATGCTTTAAAATTCCTAGCACTGACCCAGAAGTGGTAGAATAAGAACAGGAAAAAAGAGAAATATATATATAATTAACAATAACCATGATAGGAATGTAGTACACACAGACCCCCACAGCATCTCTCTTACCTCTGCAGCAGGTAGGGGTCGAAGGGGAAGAACATATCAAGCGTCGAGGAGTAGAGATGCCTGCTGCCATTCATATGGGCCGAGGGGATGTTCATGCGCTTGTTGTTCTCCAAGATGGTGTAGCAGTAAGCGAGCTGGAAGCGGCGTGTCACGGCAGCAAAGTTGCTGACGATGGGGGGAGCACACACCTTTAGCGGGTTGAGTTGGCTGTGCACAAGTCGCTCCAGGTTCAGGCTCCGTGCCATTTCCAGCTCTGTGAGGGGGAAAGAAGGGGATAAAGATATAAGGTGGGGTGAGTGGAGTTAGAGATGGTTAAAACAAGAATATTCTGGGGAATGATAAAATATTTTGGTCAATTTAGCTAACAGATGGAAATGTAGTAAATTGTTAATAGCTGATTATACTTTCATCATAATCTTGACTAGAAATATGTTACCATCATTTAATTAGGAATAATTACATTATCACAATATATATATATATATATATATATATATATATATATATATATATATATATATATATATATATATATATATATATATATATATATATTAGATAAACAAAGAAAAAAAATTATACTGGTCAAAAACAGAAACTCATGAGAGCATTAACCAATATAGAAACTAGCTAATAAACCAAACAAGAGAAAAGGGGTAAAATGGCCATAACACAGAGAGAAAAAAATATACGTATGTGTATGTAAAAAAAAAAAATCTCAAAACTAAACGACAAGAAGACTCACTCTTGGGTCCTTCTGTGTACTCTCTGTACCTAAAGGTGAAGACATAGAAGACCGTCTGGCAGGCATAGTAGAAAGGACTGTGCAGTAGGAAGTCTTCATAATTGGTTGATGTGCGTTCCTGTAAGGGCAAGAATTAAGCTTTAATTCATACCATTATAATCTATATTATACCATTATAATCTATATTGACAGGAAATAAGATGACTAGAAGTAAAACTACACCAAACGCCTCCATCAGCTCCAGTCATGTGGATCGGTTTGGTTCCTTTAGTGTATGACACAGACAAAGGAAAATAAAACAAAATAAGTACGGGTTCTTACCTGATTCTCAAGGTAGGAGTGGCACCAGTTGCAGATGAGCTCAAGGCAAGAGTGGACATGGCTGAACGGAATGAACTTGCCCCTAGCCAAGAGACTGCCAATGTAGGCCATGGCATTTCTGCGTGTATCCCTGGAGCAGTTGGGGTCCTCAAACTTGCGCATCCGCAGAAACTCCAAGAAGCTAGTCATGAGGCCTGGCCGCAGAGCTAGTATGTAGAACACGAGGAACTGTACATGGGATGATGCTTGTGTGCACAGGATGAGGTGTGCGAAGGCCTCTCGCAGGTTCGTATAGAGCAGCTTCAGAGCCTCCAGATCATGGCGTTCTCCCCCACATTCACATCCAACTGTTCGCTGCTCATCTACATCACTTGCCCGTGCTATTCCTGCACGACACCCACTCTCATCATCATGGGGCAGCCCCTCTGGCGCACTATCCAACCGATCACGGCCAATCTGCTTTGGGATGCGTGGTCTGCGAACACCATGGCACGTGTCATGGACATACTGCAGCATGAGTGTCATAAGTACATCCAATGTATTGCCCTCCTTGTGCGTCATGGCCAGGGGAGGGTCCTCTGTGAATTCTAATACTTCCTTTACCACAGGAGCTGTCACAGTCTTCTCTCGTCCATCGTCCACTTCCTGCA
Source organism: Penaeus vannamei (assembly GCF_042767895.1). Classification (NCBI taxonomy): domain Eukaryota; kingdom Metazoa; phylum Arthropoda; class Malacostraca; order Decapoda; family Penaeidae; genus Penaeus; species Penaeus vannamei. The sequence continues at coordinate 7,620,201 of NC_091557.1, read as the reverse complement.
CAGGGAGAGACAGATGGGTGAAATGTTTGAGGCAGTTGAAAAAGTTGGATAAATGAAGAGAGAGTTGGATGGTAAAAAAGGTGAAGGAGAGGTAGAAAGATAAAGGATCAAAATGGTTGGCTGAGAAAAATGAGAAACAGAGAAAGAAAAGAAAATGAGAGGATTTTTCACATTCAAGTATTTCTGGCACTACTGTTAACAACACATACTATACATAGTTAAACTTAAGAAGCTCTCCTGATCTTTACCATGTGGAAAAGGTCTTCCTCATCGCTGGATTCCTCATCGTCCAAGTCATCTTCATCGTCATCTATCACAAGTTCTGAGCGAGGTGTGTTGACATCGATGGTCACCATGCTTAAAAAAAGAGATAAATAAATAAATAAAATATGTGAATGAATTATAAAACTAAATATTTCCAAACTGTGTCTGGGTGCTCAGCACTTGTATTACGTATGGCTATAAATAGATTAATTTGCAGAGAGCTGGATTTACATAAATTAAGAGAACTGCACCAATGGTGATACAATTCATTTTCCTTTTCCCTTTTTTCTCCCATTTTTCTTTTTCTTTGTCTTCATTTTGTAAAATTCAAAGACCACACTCATTTCATGGCAGCAGATTTCTTTTTACTCATTATTTGATATTGGATTTTAGTAACTTCACTCTCACACAAGTTGACAGTCTCTAACTCACTAATAACAGCATTCAAAAGAAGATTGTCCTAGCCCTTAAAAGAATGTTTGTGATGTGAAAATCAATCACTATGATATGCCTCACAATGTAGTGACAACATTGGCAATGATTTAAAGTAAGTAAATACAAAAGCCTTTTAACTAATACTGGTTCATACAAACTGAGACTCAGTGCCAAATTTGCATATCATGCTTACAAAAATATATCATTTGATAGTCTTATAACTGAGGGCCCTATTCCTGTTTCAGTTCCTGTCTCCATCTCTGAAACTTACTTCGAAATGATGACTTCCAAGAGAGGCAGTCGGAGGTGTGGTAGATAGCTGGCAAGAAGTAAGAGGTTGTACGTGTAAACCGCATGTTGATGGACATGCCGTTTGAAGTAGGGCATGCATTTCCGGGCCAAAACTAGGAGATTGTCTCTGCTTCTGCAAATTCCAAAGGAGAGGAGAGCCAAATTTAAAACACCATGTAAAACAAGTTAGCCTACATCAGATCTATACAAATTTACCAATATACCCAGCTTCATCATTACATTTGAAACTTTAATCAAGGTATAAAAAAATGCAGCTTAATTTTAAGCCATTTACATGTCAACTTCTGAACATCAGAAGATAAAATCTGAGAGCAACATGATCTTACAATGGAACATGTGAATGTATAGCAACAATGGTGTTCAAAATACGCAGGTTGCTTGCTTCCTCTTCCTCTGTCAAAGCACCTGCTGATACCAAGAGTTCCTCATTCTTTTCATCCACATCTGCAAGTAAAGATATAAGATTCAAAAGGAGGAAAAAGAAGAAAATGTTAAAAGCATCACTCAATACATACATTCATACTCATACCTTAGAACTGGTTCACAAAACATTTGAAGATCTAATGCAATGATACTACTTTTAAACATACATTAACCTGTAGGCTGCAGTACAATTCTTCCGCATCCAAGTATCAGATTGCTATAAGTCTTTTTAGAGCACTGTTTTAAAATTATGACAATCTCAAATGTCTTGAATAACTTACTGTATTCTTCCATATTTATAACATTTCTAGTCTGATATCTTCATCATTTACAGCTAATCAGTCATTCTTGCAGAACCACATTACCAAGTATGCTCCATAAAGGCTCTCTACGGCTTAAAGGTTACGCAATGTATCAAAAAAAAAATTTAACCCACTTACGACAGGTGTCACATATGATATGACTCGCCCACACATCAATTCTGAAGCTGCCCGGCAAATATTATTTTTGGATTGAAAATGTACCGTAGCTATTGGGTTCAACTTGCCTAAAGACATATCATATCATCTTTTTCTTTAAATGAATTGCTTTTTTTTCCTTTGTAATCCCTTCACTTTCTAATCCCTGTCTTCCCATCACTGGACACCATTAATCAACAACAATTCTACTCTTCATCCACAAACATAATTTACAATCTATTATATAATGACATTTTTTTCACTCACCTGGAATTAAGAAGGTAAATAGCTGTTTGAGTACTATATATGTGTAATAATTATAAGCCATCACTAGTGTTAAAATGAAACTCTCCACAGCTGGCGCTAGTTCTGCTGAATTGTACCATGGAATTTTCTGCAAGAGAAAGAAATCTGATAAATTTGATGACAAAGAAGAGTGCATGTTTGAACTGTCAATACTTCTAGAATTGATTCTTAGGAACTGCTATTCAATCTCATCTACTTCTGCTTTGTTTTGATTTTTCTAACATTAATATCTAAAAACAGATGCAGAATATGATTAATCAAACAGCAAAATTGGCTCTACTCACCAAGAACTCCATTACAACCTTGTCTGCCTTCCTGTCAAGCAGTGAGACACATTCCGTCATTTGTGACAGCCACGAGAGTTTCTCCTCCAGTGACTCAGAGTTCTTTAGCTTGAGGAATGCATTGACATAGATTGACTGATTGCCTGTCTCTCTATAACTCAGAATGGTCGAACGCACACAGTCTGGTTTGTTCAAGAT
>NC_091557.1:7597521-7610021 GCF_042767895.1 Penaeus vannamei | reverse complement strand
CAATAGCAGTGATAATAAACATTCTCACTTCCCATAACCTTTTGCAGCAACTTTGTGGTAGATGAAGTAAAACAGTATGGATGATCTACACTTGGGTTTGATAACTAGGGATTCGCTCTTAGTATCTTCCCGCTTCTCTGGACTGCATTATTTTTATCTTGGTATGCTCTAGCATGATTAGCCTGGACAAAACAGAAAAGTACATCAGGACCCATTTGTTAAGGACAAACACGTATTACAAATATGTGTTAGTTCAACGAAAAATAGCAGAAGGCAGAAAATACCATGGTGAAGATTTTGAAATAGTATTTATTATTTATTTTTTACAAAACACCCATAGATATCAAGATGGGACTTGTAGTTCATAATTTCCTTTGATCTGTGAAGGAAGGCTTATAATAAAGTCCAGAAGTGGATACAGGGATATGTTGTGCAGGTCAGTGGTGGATACACAAGTGTGGTGCAGCTGCTAGTGTCATTAGTATGTTTTCTTTCTATCTTTTCTGTTTTTAACTGTATTGGCCATACCATACTTCATCAACCCCCTCCCCCTCTAGTTAAAGACCCCAAGATCATTGTTAAGTAAAGTATGTGGAGGGTGAAAATAAGATATTTTTGTGAAAATATGTCTGAACTGTATTTTAATTTTCAGCAATATTAACTACGAGATTATTGTGATTGATGATGGGTCCCCGGATGGCACACTAGAAGTTGCAAAGAAGTTGCAGGAGATATATGGAGAAGACAGAATTGTAAGTTTTTTTTAAATTTTTTTCAGAGAAAATTTGGAATATGTACATTAATTTTGAAATACTGGTAAGGAAGTGTTAACATATAAGTGTTTTTAATGCTGTTGATATATAGGTCATTGCAAAATACACATACAATATATTGCACAACAAGTCTCCACCACCTTTTGGAAGATAAATACAATATTCTCTTGTTTCTTCCCAATATGATCCAGAATAATTGATGAAAAATATGCCAGTATTTTTATATGAAAAAACAAACATTGAAAAGTTAATCTTGTGCATAGTTTTGGTACCAAGACATACAAATTTGCCTTTCCCCATTACAGGTTCTCCGGCCAAGAGCGAAGAAGCTAGGTCTTGGGACAGCATATATCCATGGCATAAAACATGCTACAGGAAACTATGTCATCATCATGGATGCTGACTTATCACACCACGTAAGAGAAAAGGAATGACTTATCATTGCTGTGCTATACATGCATTTTCTTTTTCCTTGATACCCATTGTATTTGGGTTCCTCTTGTTTTGCTGATTATCAAGTTCTCTTCTTGGTTTTTATGTTTTATGAACATAGTCATGTCTACATATAGAAAGCTGACTAGAGCCTAGGATAGGACTAAAGTCAGTAATGTGCTCTTGGGCTTTTAAAGTGTTTTTACCAAAAGGTCTTTTTCAAATTCCTGGTCACCCAAAATAGCTGACTTACCCTTTTCTTCCCGTCCTTCCTCATCTTTCCAGCCCAAGTTCATCCCCGAGTTCATCAAGAAGCAGAAGGAGGGCAACTATGACCTTGTATCAGGCACGCGGTATGTGGGAAATGGAGGTGTATATGGATGGGACCTAAAGCGCAAGATTATCAGCCGTGGAGCCAACTACGTTACACAGGTCTTCCTCAGGCCTGGAGCGTCAGACCTGACTGGATCTTTCAGGTAATTGCAAACTGGCAGGTGGTTGCTGGTGGTTCATTTTTTTGCTTTTTAGGATTCCCATAACTGCTTAAATGTAATGACACAACTTTTTTTTTTTTTTTTTTTTTTAATCTTGAGGTTGTCATTTTGTTACTTTGTATTTGAAAAAATAGCTGTTGGCTTTGTTTTTGAAGTGGAAGAACTTTTACCTTTTGGAGGGTTTGGAGCTTTGATTATTGTTGATATTGTTATTGTTATTATTACTCTTACTATTATTATTACTATTATTAAGGAATAGTGATGCACAATATCCCATCAGCTACTGTGAGAGTTAGTGTAATTATTGTAAAAGAATAATCTAGGGTAAATTATTTGGCTGCTCTATAGAGGAGGTTACTTTGATCAGTCAAGAAAAGTATATATTTCCAAAGATTAGAACTATGCACAGAATTAACGTTTTTCATCTTTTGTTTGTAGTCTGCCATTAGTTCTTGAAAAGAACTTGACATCAAATGGAAATTTTACTGCATTTTTTTTTTTTTTTTTTTTTTTTTTACATTTATATGAAGTATTTGCAGATACATTATTTTGAAAATAAGATATTATGTGACTTATATTGTCTCTGCTTTCTCTTTCATTTTTACTATATTTTTCCATGATAAAGATATTAAGTTTCCTTGTTTTTCACATTGATTAGATGTTGTTTTTTATCTCCCTCTTTTCTCATTTATTTCTTTGTTCAGTGGTAGAAAAGCCCACAATGAACACACTCAATTTATTGAAAATGAGACAACAGTTTCAAAATCCTCCTGGATTTCATCTCTAGGTATTTGTTCAGTGTAGAATTATGAATAATCCCAAGGTGAACCACATACACTATATCATCACATGTTTTATAGATTTTTCAAAAGGCATTCAACAAAATTCATTGCAGGCTCTATCGCAAGGATGTGCTGCAGAAGCTGGTGGAGTCTTGTGTGAGCAAGGGCTATGTCTTCCAAATGGAGCTAATTATTCGGGCAAGGCAATTTGGCTTCACTATTGGAGAGGTAAGAGTTAGCTGTTTGCTGAAATAGAGAGGATAGAGAAAGAGGGTTCTGTGAATGTAGTGGAGGGATTTCTTGTACTAGAAAAGAAGAAAAACTGTGCCAATTGAAACAGTCTGCCATTTATTTATGATGGCAGAAATGGGTCACACATATGGATAAAAATCTCATATCCTTAATAAAAGTAAACAAGAAATTCAATGCTATTAGAAAGATATTTAACTAAAAATCATTTACAGATAAGAAATGTGATGGATCACTACTGCATTTTATTTCTCATTCGTTTATATATTCCTTTTCCAGGTTCCTATCAGCTTTGTTGACCGCGTGTATGGTGAGAGTAAGCTTGGAGGATCAGAAATTATTGGATTTGCCAAAGGACTCCTCTACCTCTTTGCCACAACCTAAGCAGGATAGTAACGGATAGTAAAGTGAATTTTCATGAGAAGAGTATGTCTGAGGGAATGGGAGGATGAAAGTGTTTTTTTCATTTTCTCCATTCTTTTGGAGATATATTTATGTGTGAGTGTAGATGTAGAGGTATGTGTGATGTGTGATTTTTCAAATGAAATTATTTTGATACAGAGTTTAGCATAGATCTGGTGCCTTTTGAACTTGATGTATATTTCTGTTACCGACAGACAAGGTGTGTCTTTTTACATTTTTATAGCGAAGTATTATGGCTATATGTAAAAAAAAAAAAAAAATACATTCCAATATGAATACTCCTTAAGATATCTATTACTGATGATATCCAGGTTATGAAATATACTTAGCAGCTACATGTTGATGTCACTTGTTTTAGTGTTGAATCGTACTTGTTATAAATAAATATTAAATGCATCCAAATGCTATCTCTATACTCATTATTATTTCGTCAAAGTAGTTATTAGCCTGTCAATTCTTTAATTTGTTGGTAGTAAAGGAAAAGATGAAGATGGAAATAAAGGATATAAGAAAAAATATGATGGAGAATATGAGGAACTTTGAAAAAAATATGCAGGGATGATAATTTCATTTTTTTTTTGGGGGGGGGGATATGACAATAATGATAATAAAAATAACTGTAATAGTAATGCTGATGATTATAAATCAGTTAAAATAATTGTGATATAAGGAATATAATGAGAAAATATATAAAATAATGAAACAATGTTAATAGAACAGTAACAATTCTTAAAGAATCATTAATATCATTAAGAGTTATAGCAAGGTACAGTGGTGAAACGAAGTGAAACATAATAGGGAAGAAATAAAGGCTACAATACAATTCAAAAGAAACTTATGGTATTTATTTCTTTTATTGCTTGAAATTTTCACATTGTACATTTCTAAAAAATAGTGGTTTGACTCTCACTTTGGCGAGGAACACATTTTGGCTTTTTATTACACAGGTTTTTTTATTTGCATTTTTATCACAGGAAGACAAGTTTGGAAAAAACACACTTGGACATGTTTTATCTTTGCTAAGGTGTAAGAAATAAAATATATTTGCATTATCATGGTAATATTCAAGAAGGATTCCATGGTTTCTTCCAAGGTTGACACAAACACGCACATGTTACATTCTACAAGTAAATCGATAAATCATTACAAGAAACTCATTCTTACTATAATCGTCCTACATGAATCATTAGGGGTGGGTTGTATATTCATGTGTAGTCTTTTTTTCTCTCTCTCTTTTTTTTTTTTTTTTTTTTTTTTTTTTTTACCAAATTTGAGTTTCTTTCTTTTTTTTTTTTTTTCTTTTTTTTACCAAATTCAAGTTTGTCTTGATTCCTTTTTTTTAATATTCTAAATAGATAATTTTCTTAAATCCTAAATTGGCTATTCTTGAATACTCAAAATTGGTCATCCCTTCATGAATATTCTAGGGTGACAAATCTTTCTTAAATATTACAAATTGGTCATTCTTACTGTAGCATTCCAAATCAATTATTCTTTCTTGAATCCTAAACTAGTCATTCTTTCTTCAATATTCCAAATTGATAACTTTTCTTTAATCCGAAATTGATCCCCCTTTATTGAATATTCTATAGTAGTACAAAATTACAACACAATTAATGGAATGAATGATTGAGTAAAATTTCAATCCATATATCTAAAATTGGAAATTAGGATTGTTGACTAACTGGCATTATCACAAGAAATGAGGAAACAATGAAAACAGTCACATTAAAATTGGACAAATGCATTCAAGAGTAATGTCAGTTTCTTTTCTATTTTTCTTTTTGTCAAGGCTGAGGTGCAAGAGAATATGACAGCTGACTTATGATAAGTTGATAGATTGGTGATGATAATTCTCTGACAACTGACAGACTGAGGGGGATATTCGTCAGAAATTCAACCACGTTATTTTGGACATGTTGCATTCAGCCAGTCATTACCAGCTTCTTTGCCAGCAATAAAAAAATAAATGTATGACAATTCAGTCCTAAGAATACATGACTACTCTATGCGAGGATAGAAAATTATCTGACCCTTTCCTCTTTTTAATTCAGCCTTCTGTGCAAACAAGAATGGTCTTCGACTCCTGTTTTGCATTTCACCTCAAACAGTTCCAGGGAAGTCATGCCTTAAGTGTTGATCTTCAATTGTGTATGTAGAATTCTTTCTTGCTGCTGTGGGTGTGATAAGGAATAGGAATGTGTGTATCAGTTAATGCTACACAGTGATGTACAGGAGAAAAAGAGAATATAGTTTGATGATCTTTGGAAATACTCTTCCTTCCTTTTAGCAATATCATCATCAAAATGTATCAGAAACCGAACACATAATACTAACCTTCGATTTGCTCATAATACTGGAGAGCACACCTATACAGGTAAGCATACTGCCTCTGTACGGAAACAACATTTACTGGGTATCTATATCAAATTTATATCTACATGATGTATATACACATATCAGTGTCTTTATCCATCTATCCCTCACCATTATCGATAACATTATCCATCACCCCATTACCCGCCCAGATCCCCCACCTCCCAACCCATCTAACCCCACCTCCACTATCCCCGACCACACCAAACCCTACCTGTGTCTGCACCATGTTCATCCTGCAGCTCCTCATTCTTAACACGCACTCGTAGATGTCAACGGAGTTCCCTTTGTCCATCTCAAGCATGGTGTTGTAGAGACCTATGAAGGTACCTGTGCGACCCACTCCGGCGCTGGAGACAGGGGAGTTTGAGTTTAGTGGGTTGGGAAGATGGGGAGGAGAGGAGAAGGAAAGTGATGGGGAGAAGGGGAGCAAAAGAGGGTGGGATGGAGTGGATTGGAATGAAAAGGAGTGGGAGGAGGGAGGGAGTAGAATGTGGCGAGGAAATGGAGGGGGATAGAGGGAGTGGGAGTGGAGAGGGATAGAAGGAGTGGAGTGACGAAATGGAGGAGGATGAAGAAGTGGAGGGGGTGGAGGGAGGTGGAGTGTGGTGACAAAATGGAAGGGATGGTGGGAGTGGAGTGTGGTTAGTGAGTGGAGGACCGGAAGAGTGGAGTTTGGCGAGGGGGTGGAGAGGAAGGTGGGAATGGAGTGTGGTGAGAAAGTAGTGGTATGGAAACTTGAATGAGTGTGCAAAGTAATCCCTAGATCATGAATTAATCTCTCTCTCTCTCTCTCTCTCTCTCTCTCTCTCTCTCTCTCTCTCTCTCTCTCTCTCTCTCTCTCTCTCTCTCTCTCTCTCTCTCTCTCTCTCTCTCTCTCTCTCTCTCCCTCCCTCCCTCCCTCCCTCCCTCCCTCCCTCCCTCCCTCCCTCCCTCCCTCCCTCCCTCCCTCCCTCCCTCCCTCCCTCCCCTACCTTTATCTTTCTTTCCCTACTCCCTCCCCTCTACGCAACACCACCTTACTCGCCCATCCCCACACCTAAGTCCCCGCTCAACCCCACACCCAAGTCCCCGCCCACCCCCGCCCCCACACCCAAGTCCCCGCCCACCCCCACCCCCAAGTCCCCGCCCACCCCCACACCCAAGTCCCCGTCCACCCCCACCCCCACACCCAAATCCCCGCCCACCCCCACACCCAAGTCCCCGCCCACCCCCACACCCAATTCCCCGCCCACCCCCACACCCAAGTCCCCGCCCACCCCCACACCCAAGTCCCCGCCCACCCCCACCCCCATACCCAAGTCCCCGCCCACACCCAAGTCCTCACCTGCAATGGACGACCACGTGGAAGTCCCCGAGGACGATGACGGGTTTCACCGCCATCATGAAGGAGACGAGGTCGTTGGGCGAGTCCGGACACCCCATGTCAGGCCAGTCCACGTATTGGTAATGGAGGCAGTTGCGCTGGTCGTCTCCCTGGGGTGCGGGGCGGGGGGAGAGGGAGAGGGAGACCGAAAGAGGGTAGGGGGGAGGGAGGGAGAGGGGGATCGAAGGAGTAAGAGGGAGGGAGAGGGGGATCGAAGGAGTAAGAGGGAGGGAGAGGGGGATCGAAGGAGTAAGAAGGAGGGAGAGGGAGAGGGGGAGAGAAATACTGTTAACAAATAAACTTCAAAGTAGTTGCAACCACCTACCAAAAATGAAATGAATTAAAATAACATGAAAATAAGAATTACGGTATCACTACAAAAAGAAAGAAAGAAAAAAAAGTATCGAAATACGTCAGTCTTCAAAAGCCTAATCTTCAGAATTCAAAAAGCTAAAACGTATCCAAACAAACCAGGGGCCAGATTCTCAAACGCGGTAAGGGGGGAGAGCAGCCTTTACCGCTGTACGGCGGTTGTGAAATCAACTCTCTTCGCTCTTATATAAGGGAAATACAGCAGAACAGTTAAGGCCTCCAGAGCCTCTTAACTTAAGGCTCTTTTGAGAGTCCAGCCCCAGGTCATCTAAGCCTCACCTTCGGTATTCGAATATCTAAAACGTATCCAAAGAAACCAGTCATCAAACCCTCACCTTCAGAATTCGAAAAGCTTAAACGTAGCAAGTAAACCAAGTTTTCAAAGCATCACCTTATGATTCGAAAAAGTAAAACGTATCCAAATAAACCAGTCATCAAACCCTCACCTCCAAAATTCGAAAACCTAAAACGTATAAAAAGGTAATCAAACTCCCACTATCATAACTCGAAAAACTAAAATGTATCCAAAAAAAAAAAAAAGAGAGACCTCAAACCCTCACCTCCATAATTCGAAAAGCTAAAATGTATCCAAATAAACCGAGTCCTGAAAGCCTCACCTTCTTAATTTGAATACTGCGCACGACATAACTTCTCTTGGTAGACTCTTTCGTGGTACAGACGATGAGATCCTCGCGGGGAAAGCAAAATGGCGGTTCCTGCACATCTGGCCAGTACTTGCTGCATTTATTCTGAGGATTCGAATTGTTTTAAAAGCTTTGAGTTCTTTCTTTTTCCTTTCGGATTTCTTGTAATATTTCTCTCTCTCTCTCTCTCTCTCTCTCTCTCTCTCTCTCTCTCTCTCTCTCTCTCTCTCTCTCTCTCTCTCTCTCTCTCTCTCTCTCTCTCTCTCTCTCTCTCTTTCTTTCTCTCTCTCTTTCTCTCTCTCTCTCTCTCTCTCTCTCTCTCTCTTTTTCTCTCTCTCTTTCTCTCTCTCACTCTCTTTTTCCCTTTCGGATTTTCCCTTTTTTATCGGGAGAATGTTCTTTGGATGTCATTGTTGTTACCTTTATATTTTTTCTTTATAACCATTATTACTATAATTTTCATTGTTATTTTATGATTTGATTGTCCTGATCATCATTATCAATATTGTTATCATCATCTATATTATTAACATTGTTATAGTTCTTTTCATTATTATCACTATTTTTTGTTATCATTATCATCACTATCATTATTATTATTAGCATTATTATCATTCTCATCATTATCATTATCAATTTTGTTCTTATCATTATCATTATTATCTTTATTATCCTCCTCCAGCATCTCTCACTCCTTTTTTACTCCGTCCCTCACTCCCTCTTTTTCTCTATATCTTCCTTCTTTCGTTTTTCTCTTCCCTCATCTTTCATTTATTCCTTCATTTTTTTCCTGTCTCCCTTATTCCCTTCTCCATTCTTCCCCCTTGCATCTCTCCCCTATTCCATCTCTCCCTTCCTCCCTTCCACCATCAATCATTCCTTCATTCTCGTCTCTTCCCTCCTCCCTTCCACCGCCCCTGTGTTTCTCCATTTATTTCTTTATCCATTTCTCCCATTTCTCTCTCTTCTTTTCTCCATTGAGCTTCTTCCCTTCTTCCATCTCTCCTTCCTTCCTCCATCTCTGGCTTCTTCCTTTATCTCCCATTCCTGCCTTCCTCCATCTCTCCCCTTCTTCCTTGCATCATATCTCATTCTCTCCATTCGCCGTCTCTCCCTTCCTCCCTTCCACCATCTCTCATTCCTTCTTCCCTCCATTCCTCCCTCTCTCTCTTTCTTCTTTCCTCCATCCTTCTTTACTTCCATTCGCTGTCTCTCCCTTCTTCCCGTCCACCATCACTCGTTCCTTCATTCCTCCGTTTCTGCCGTCACCTCTTCCTCCCTTCTTCTCTCTCTCCCTTCCTCCCTCTATCCTTGTCTCCCTTCTTCCCTCTATCCTTATCTCCCACAAATCCTTTTCTCCTTATCTCCCTTCCTCCCACTCATCCTCTTTCCTTCTCTCCCTTCCTCCCACTTACCCTTTTTCCTTATCTCCCTTCCTCCCACTCACCCTTTTTCCTTATCTCCCTTCCTCCCACTCACCCTTTTTCAATATCTCCTTTCCTCCCACTCACCCCTTTTTCCCTTATCTCCCTTCCTCCCTCTCACCCTCTTTCCTTCTCTCCCTTCCTTCGTTCCTCCATCCCTCATTACTTCCATCCGCCATCTTTCCTCATTTATGCACCAAGCCCCCTTAAAGACCGGCCGCAGGTGGCGCTACCTGTCTTACACTTTCCTCGACACTCACCCTCATTCCCTCAGTGCAACTCGTGACCATAATGATGACGTAGACATTCTGCTCCCATATCATTCGCCAAAAGTCTTGCTGCGTCGACTTCTTCGGACCCTGTGTGGCGATAAACCTGTTCTTCTTCGTAAAACTCTGGAGGAATTTAAAGAAAAAGAGGACTATAAACTGAAAGAGAGAAAGGATAGGATGAAGAAGAAAAAGAAGAACGAAGGTTGAGTCATTAAATGAATAAAAAAGACTAAAAACTGAAAGAAAGAAAGGATGAAGAAAAAATAAGAAGAACGAAGGATGAATCATAAAAGATGAGGAGATTTAAAAGGAATAAAAAGGACTAAAAACTGAAAGAAAGGAAAGGATGAAGAAAAAAGAACAAAGGTTGAATCATTAAAAAATTAGTAAATTTAAAAGGAATAATAAAGGACAAAAAACTGAAAGAAAGGATAGGATGAAGAAGAAAAACATAAGAACGAAGGTTAAATAAAAAAGGAGTAAATTTATATGGAAAAAGCAAAAGAGCAATAGATAATAAGAAAAGTGGAAATTTAGTTGGTTTTGGCGGGGAAATGATATTGCGGTTCATGTAAAAATAGGAGATGAAGAAAAATAATGGAGAAAAGAAACTTGGAAGTTTGGTAAAATTTGGCGGGAAAATGAAATTGGAGTTTTCTTGTATATAAAAAAGGAAAATATACAGAGAAAAGACTGAATCATAAAAGATGAGGAAATTTAAATTTAAAAGGAAAAACAGAAGCAAAAGGAACAATAGATAATCAAAAAGTGGAAATTAGAAGTTGGTTTTGGCGGGAAAATGATATTGTGGTTCATGTAAAAATAGGAGATGAAGAAAAATAATGGAACGAAGGGTTTAATCAGGAGAGAAGAAACTGAGAAGTTTGGTAAAATTTGGCGGGAAAATGAAACTGGAGTTTTTTTTGTGTATAAGAAAGGAAATGATAAAGAGAAAAAAGAAGAACAAAGGTCAAACCACAAAAGATGATGAAATCTAAAAGGAAAAACAGAAGCAAAAGGAACAATAGATGATTGAAAAGTGGAAATAAGAAGTCGGCCTTGGCGGAGAAATGATATTCTGGTTCATGTAAAAATGGCAATTGAAGAAAAATAAGGGAGCGTTGAGATTAATCAGGAGAGAAGAAATTTAGAAGATTGGTAAAAATCTGGCGGGAAAATGATATTGGTTTTCTTGTATATATACACATGGATGGCTGTGCACACGAGAACTTACATGTACGTATGACGCGTTGACGTAGTCGCTGTATAGATCGTTGGGAAATCGTTCTAGAAGCACTCGGGTTTTGTCAACTTGTTTTGAAATTATAGAACACGAATTCTCAATGACTCTAGTTTTAGTTATACTGACGACGTGTCATGAATGTAATAATCATTATCATTATGATACTCGTTATTTAGTGATGCAAGTGATACATATCATCATAATGATAATGATTACCATAAGGATAACAACTATAATTATAACGATAACTGACAACAATAATAATTCTAAAAATGGTGATAATAAACAAAGTGACAACGGGAACGGTGAAGATAACAACAGTGCCAAAATGACAATTCACAACAGAATAAAAGCAGTGATATCTTACACGGCAGTATATTAGAGTAACGATTCTTGTACTTGTTCGGAGTAAGACTGGCGACCCTAACTGGCTCTTGGGGAGACTGTTCCCTCAGCGATTCGAATTCCACGGCCAGCAGTTCTTCTCCTGGAAAATGGAACTCAGCGATAACATGCAGTGGGTGAGTTCACAGTAACACTATCAGTGAATTCTAAATTTGATTCTTTGTTAGATGATTATGCAGATGCCAAATTGAGCTAAAAATGGTCAGGCAATCCATCTGTTGTCAGTGAAGCGGGTTTCATGATGCGGGTCATTGGCACTGTACATGGTTATTCTATATCAAAATATGTAAAGACCGCACCCTTGGCAAATGCAACAGAAGTTAGTGATGTGAGACCATTTTAAAGAAAATCAAAAGCTAAATGATGGATACGAGAATTTGATAAGGGGTCATCCATAATTCTCATCAATATCACCAGTCTACAAAGCGTAGACTTTTGAGCAACCCTTCTCCTCCCTTAAAAGTGTACGTTAGTGCACGAAAAATGATGATGAGATCTCCCTATCTATATGTGGATTCTTATTTTGTAATTCTAAGAAAATAACACGAATTCTAATTAAAACAATATCGTTATATTGCTCTTTCACTGTATCATAATCAAGTCTGATGACCGGATAATACAAGGATGGTTTGATGCAAATGAAAACTGTTTAAAACAATGTTGAAATATTTTTTTCCATATTCAAATAAATGAAACATAAAAATTGCTGGAACTATCCTGGCATGAACTAATGTGATGTGGCAGACCAAACGTCATCACGGAAATTTCATCCGATATCACTTCAGCTGGGTGTTCCAGCTGGGCATCATCACAGGCAGAGCCACAGTCCCATAGAGTGACTAAACCTTCAGCCCTGCAACGGACTTACTATGAATAGTCGTATACATTTCATATGAATCAAGTTTACAGCTGGCCGCTTTTCCGTAGCAGCATTTCTGCTGTTTTCTTAACATTTGGTGATAAAGAAAACTGATATAAAAGATAAAATCGAACCTTACACTGATATAAATCATAAAATTGAACCATACACTGATATAAATGATAAAATTGTACCATACTACTGATATAAATGATAAAATTGAACCATACACTATCATAAACGGATGAATATTAGATTACAGTTAGTGTGTAGCGTCAGGGCTGATGATTATAGGTTTCCCTGAATCACTTTCTTGTTCATATCATTGCATAAAACAATATACAATAAATACATTATTAAACCATGTAATAATATTCAACATCAAA
>NC_091557.1:7589120-7597021 GCF_042767895.1 Penaeus vannamei | reverse complement strand
AATTATTGTATATATGTACACACACACACACACACACACACACAACACACACACACACATACACATACACATACACACACACACACACACACACACACACACACACACACACACACACACACACACACACACACACACACACACACACACACACACACACACACACACACACACACACACACACACACACTGTATGTACGGCTGTATGTGCGAATATATGTATACATACAATATATATATATATATATATATATATATATATATATATATATATATATATATATATATATATATATATATGTCTATATGTCTATATGTCTATATGTCTATATGTCTATATATCTATATATATGTGTACATACACATACACATACATGTGTACACACACACACACACACACACACACACACACACACACACACACACACACACACACACACACACACACACACATACACACATACACACACACACACACACACACACACACACACACACACACACACACACAACACACACACACACACACACACACACACACACACACACACACACACACACACACACACACACACACACACACACACACACACACACACACACACACAAAATAAGTACATCTGGTTTTATTTTCTGCAACTGTCAGTATGTTCCTATCATGTACTAAAATATGTCATTATCTTCCAAGATACACCAAGAAGAGAAATCATTATCATATAGAAGTATTTACGTAGATTCTTTCTTCATATACGATTGGACCTCAAATTATCTTGGTACTAGGTTAGAAACTTTATATGGTCCATGAAGTATATTCTGTAAGCACTTGAAAATTATTTCCATTTCACCACAATAGTTATCTGTTACATAAACAAACCTCTTTTTAGTTGCAACAAAATACTGTTTATAACCTGGTGCTGCTTGGTTAACATTTGTCATTCTATATGAATATTTTTGTATAATTTCAATACTATGGCTACTTTCTTATTGCTCTACCATAGTGGGAATATAGCAAATTCATGAAAAAAAGGTATCTATTACCAATCTCAAAATCATATGGGTATAAAGTTATGTACATCAGCTATTTTGTTTCAATCAAAAAACAGGTAATTATTCGGAAGAGCTTCCCATGGCTGACTATGATGATATTGGAATTGATGAATTTCTCTCTCTCTCTACCAACCATATATATATATAACAAATGCTGTTGAAATCCTCATCAATTTCCTCAATCTTGGCCCAAATGGCTGGGTGGGTGGGGGCATGAAAGGTACCAGAGAAAATGCAGGGCAAAATACGAGGTATTTATATAAAGCAGGTCTGCATATATCTAAACTCTCCTACATTCGTCTGCATTCGAGGCCTTTAAAGATCTTAGACAGACAGCGCTATTGAAATTTGGCACACCGGCGTATATTTCCCTTTGTTAATCACTGGCATATTTTGGCTTATAGGTATTCAGTATTTGAAAAACTGGCTTGGCCCATATCAAATATGGTCTTGGTGTACATCTCTGGCGGACAGGAATCATCGATTCCTGTATGGCACTGAACTACTCTAAATGACCATTGTTATCTGCAGTATACAGATTACTCATGAATCATAGTTTTAAAATTAGTGATTCATTTACATAGCATACTAAACCAAGCCATACCTATATCCCAGGTCTGCGATGCTTTAAAAATTCTGTACCTGACTGGCACAGTCACGGCACAGGCAAAACTGAGCACATGGTACACAAAATATCTCAGGCGCAAGGTCAACGTCAGATTCACCCTAGCCACCATCTATGTACAGCAGGATAAAGTGTAGGACAGACTTTGTCTTGGTATCAGGTGCTCCCAAGCATTATGAGAATATATCATACACTAAAAAATTTAATGCAGAAGGCTACCGCACCTTAACCCTCACCCAAGACTACAAAGAATACCCCACATACAAATGGCAGGACTGAACAAATCAATCAAATATTACAATTATACCAACTCTACAGAAATTAAATACTTTATTAGCACAGGATTACAATCGTGTCTAGTCTAGGAAACCGCTAATGCTGTCGTCAGAAAATATTCATTTCCTCTTTTCATCAGCAATTTCGAATTGTTCTCCAATGATATTCCAGACTTGTGTAATGACACCAGTCTTAACAATTGTTAGAGTGCAATGGCATGCAGAATCAATTGCAAGGAACAAATAAATATACCGCATACAATAAAACGCTGATCTTTTACTTTTCATATTACTTGTTAACAACCACTCATTTACTCCGGAATATATATCTCACATGCTAAAATGAAGTTATCTCACCTTTAACAATTGTTTAGCCTTTGATGTCCTGTTGATAATGTACCTTTAAAGACGAATAGCCATATTTTGAAGACGAAATCCTTGAATCCTAGCAACCTGTTTTCGTTTACGCGGTTTGAGCGGTTAAGATACTGTGCTATCGCCTTTCTACACCGATGGATTCTGCGTTTTCTAATTTTCGTTCCTCAAAGAAAATGATGCTTGTGTATGGGATACGTCGCTATACAAATTAGCCACTTCTGGAAGAATTGTAGATTTTTGCTTTTTCGATTCTGTTACAGAGATTATATTACTGAGAGCTAAGCAACCATTCTTTAAAGGCTTACAAAAGCTGAAATCATTAGTTGAATAAATAAATATGGGAAAATGAGAGCACTTATAGTGTTTACAATTAATTTCACATATATATGCACACAGCGAGTAGGGCATCTTCAGGTTTTAATTAAGTGCATCCCCTCTCGGCCTACACTACTTCAAACACCTTAATGTGAGCAGTGAGGGAGGGAACCTAAAGAGAGTTAAGGATTTTGGTTTTAATGTTTGCCACCAACTAAAAATGTTCGTTCGGCATCAGCATATGATGTCGGTAGTGCGTGGACCTGTAGTGCAAACACTGATTTTTTTTTACTTCTTAATTCTTGCGTGCTCTTCTAATTCCATTAATTTCAAGCAAAATTATTAAGCATGTAAACTTTCCCATTTTATATTTATGAAAATTTTCTGCCATGGCAACATCTAATGTCATTTACGGCGTATCCAATATATAGTAATATGGTGAGGCTTGGGCCTTGGGGGCGAAGTCCCCATAAAAGAAAGGTCACATTGCAGTCATGTGGCAAAAAGGTTAAAAATGAGTTAACGATTAGAAAAAAATATGTTAGATGTCAAAGGTTGTAGAACGCTGTAGATTACTATGGTAGTGAAAAGGGTAAAGAGGGAAGAACAAATGAAATAAGAAGGCCATTCAGGACTGACACAAAGCCAGCCTTTCATCCTTTCAGCACTTTAGAAAGTGGACAGAAGAAGCGGACAAACAAGAAAAGCAAAAGAAAGGGTGATCCTCAACATTGGGCCTCACTCCGTCTCCTACACCCCCCCCCCCTCCCAACCAGGAGCGGGGGGGATAGTACAATATAGTATTGAATTTTAATATTATATAATGTGTGAGAGCCAAATTTGATAGCAACTTCAATGCAATCTTTGTAAAATGGTTGTGAGATTGATAAATACTTCCTGATATTGAATCTTAGTAAAAGTTAGGTTTTTATTTCATAGTTTAGAGGGTGATCTGTGCTTTCTCTGAAATATTATACTAAGAATAAACAGGAGACAAAGGAAAGAAGAATGAAAAAGTCTTTTAAAGATCTATTTGATAGTGCTAATGGAAAGACTTCATCTTTTTATTTATTATCAATTTTAATGTTCTCATTATAGAAGAAGATTTATTTAGTCATCTTTCTTATTTCATCTTGCTACTGTCAGCTACCTGTACTGTTTTATGAAATTAATTTGCTCACAGATGGCTCCACAAGTGCTCAGTCATGAATGAGTCAAGTAGACATCACCTGATTTCCCCTTTTTTATTTTGGGATTTTTTTCTTATGTTAATAATCTTATTGTTATTGTAATGTTAGCAATACTGATAACAATAAAAAATCTCCAAGATGATGGAAAAGGGTAAACAGGGGAGATAGTAAGAGTAAATGACTCCTTGGTGTCTAAACACTTTTTGGGATAAACAAAATTACTAAATCATATCTGCAGATTAGGGATAAAATGAGAGTTCAGTGTCATTTTGTAACATTTGCATGGCATTTCCAACATTAAAAACTTATACCAATATTAATGTTATGTATTTTAAGGCATCTTTGTTACATTGTCCACAGTGTAAATATTTGGCGTACTCCGAAAGCAATACAAGTTCAGTTCAGATTAAGGCATTAGGGCTTATCTAGTCTTATTTTATTAGTCCTTGTCCAGTGATCATGTAATATGATTTCTTTTTCTATATTTCATCCCACAGCAGGGTGTTAAGCCTGTCACATATAATTTTTTATGAAAGAAAGCATTTGACTGCATTCTTCACGACAAAGCCAAATGAAATTGAGCCTGTGTATGAAATCAAATCAAATACAGGGACAACTGTAAAAGCAATTGTCAATGTATTGGGAATTTTGAATATTAGGTAACTGATGACAATGTTTAAAGTATCTGTTACATTCTTCACACTGCAAAAAATTGCTATCTTCATTTACGACTGGAGCTGAATTATACAAAAAATTCTGTCAAGTTGCTTCTTTTGACCTCATTGTGTACAGGTTTTCTTTCATGTTATAATAATTAATCTTCTTTTCAGTTTATACATATTACTGTTCTTACTATCATTTTACCCCTTAACCTGTTGATGCTATGAGTATCGATACTTGTCTTGACCACAGCGATTTTAGGTTATTAATTTTGATTACGCTTAGATAGCTCCACAACTGCTTAATCACCCTGGAGTTAATTACTAGGCCTACCTGGTCTCATCTGTTGACCTTCTGATTTTAGGGATGATTTTTACTTTTTATTTCAAGTAGTATTAGTAAAACCATTCTCATAATCATTGTCAATAATGTTCATACTGATCCTGACAATAATAATAATAGTGATGATGATGATGATGATAACATAATAAATATTGGTAATACTACTACTATTGATATCAGTATCATTAGAAAAAAAAGAGGAATCAGGTGAGGTCTGGTAGACCTACTGATGAATTCCTTTGTGACTAAGCACTTCTGGAACTGTCAATATGTAAACAATAGGTTAATAGTTCCTAACATGATACTACCCTCTTTAGCCTAACTCACAGGTCACAAAAGTTGCATCTTCAAAATACACATACAGTATTTCTTATTCACATGAACAAGTTCTAATAAGTAGGACAAGTTGCAACATTCATGTAAGGTGCTGGTCACTTTTAACAAAACTGAAGGCTCTTCCTGCAATAATGACCTGCATGAAAATTCTTTTGTTTGGTTTCAGCAAATACAGCCAAGTACAGGAGTACAGAAATACGTATATGTTAAAGCAACTGTTAAAAAATTGATGACACCCAAGGAATACAAAACAAAAGTACCATTTATATGTTATTAAATACAAAGCACTAAGTAAAACAAGTCAATTATATCTGAACATGGTATTCTTTTTAACAGCAAATTTACAGTTTAAATGAAACCATCTTCAACGCTTTAGCATTAGTGGATTTGGACAATGGCATGTATAAGAAAACATATCTCTAAACTATTTCGTTCAAGGGATGTTTTGTAAAGGATAACATTAAAAGATTCATAAACATTATTTTAACCTATTTATTTATCCAGGAACTTACAGACTTTTACAAAAAAAAAAAAAAAAAATATATATATATATATATATATATATATATATAATAACCATAATGAAAAGGCCGTGTACATAAATCCCTTTTCCAAAATCACTGTACTACAAGACTCAAAAATGCCAATTCAAATCATAATGGAGGAAAAGCTTAAGTACCACTTAAAAATATACACTTTCCTTTAGCTATAATCTTTATATTAAAAAAAAAAAATCCTTTACTTTTCTTTAACCAGTTCATGACATTCTGTAGTTCAGTTGAAATCACCCTAAGGTTACTTGGTGAATTATCCTTATAATACTCATGGGTATCCTATATAGCATCTACTAAATGAACTGTGGACCACCTTTTTAAAATCAAAATATCAAACACTTTAGATCAACTTTCATAATCTTAGACAGAAGAGAGGATTCCCTTCTTTCTGTTTTCTACAGCATCAAAGTCTGAATGTACTGTGGATGCTTACTGAAGACTATATGAAGCAAATAACATCTTTTCATAAATAACAGGTATTCTAAAAGTCTACTGAATAAGATAAATAGAAGAAAAAAGAGAAGAGAAAACAATCATAAACTCTTTAAGCTAATGCAATTGTAACCTCATAATACTGTACAGAATGAAAATTATTTGGGAAATGAATGCTATGATTTGAGACATCACATGCAAATCTTCAGTGGTACTCTTGCAATGTATTAACCTTATTGAATCTATTTACTTGAATTTAAAACACACCTGGTTGCACTAGTTGTTTTGAATGGAAATATGACAACTTTGGTGTCTATCATACTCATAATGTAAAACAGGTAAACCATACTTATCTGCCACAGTCTTAGATTAATATGTGATAACAAGAGAACAATAAAGACTATGGAATATACTACTTTCAATATTACTGTTACAACCTTGAATTACATGAAATGTTCATCCACATATGTAGCCTCCACCAGTCTATTAATGATTGTTACAAAAGGTGAGTATTAAATAGTCAAAAGTTCCAGAGGATAAAATAATGATTCAAACCCCTACCCGACCCCACACACACTATATATTGTAGACAATAGTAAACATCTAATGGTTTGTGATTATGAATGATATCCAAATATGCATAGTAAGACTGTCTTTCATTTCCTGGTGGAAAAAGAAAGAAAGAGAAACAGAGATAATCAAAATAAAAGCCTAAAATTAATAATAATAAAAAAAAGAGTCAAGCATGGCTAAATATAAATAACTAATCAGGGTGACAATGCTGACAAATCATGCATGATTCATGTGAATAAAAAGAAAACACCAACAAAAGAGGTTAAAGTGGCACAGCTGGTAAAATCATGCTCGGATAAGTGTCCGCCGTTATTGGTAGCCAGACAGCTTGTTGAAAGTCTCTAGGATTTTGGCACTTCCCTCGAAATTCAACTTGGACCCCTCGAGATTCAACCTGGAACTATAGGGAAAGTTGGAAAAGTCTAAGTGCTTTCATCAGACAATGAAGGAAAGGAAGGAGGATAGGGGTGTGAAGAAGAAAGGTGAGAGGGTAGAGAAAGAGGGACCGAAGAGAGAAATTGACTGACCATAATAATATAAAGCAAATGTAAGGAAAGACCTTTAGCAAATTAATCAGAACAGATGGACTACTCAAAAAATGTTGTATGGAAAGTCATGAAACTAAAGAAAACTTCAATTAAGAAATAAATCACTTCATCTCAACTCAAATTCAGAAAAAAAGTGAGAAAATGTTGAAGGAACAGGTATATGCCAAAAAGAAAAAGGATTAGGTATGTGTATAAAAAAATTACACATAGAAACAGACACCATATTAAGTAAACCAGTCAAAAGCAAGCAACCTACATGGTTACATTTATATAGTTAACCCAAAATGTTAAAATGAAGCAAAAATAATAAAAAATAGACAATACTAATATCTTGCCCAGTTCCCTCTTAAAATCAATGCCAAAGAAAGCTAAAGCTGCTCAAATTACAGATATCTTGCTGCCTATGAAGACTTAGTAAACACATGCATGAGCTATAGGCCAACAGCTATATATAGCAGAGGGGTAAAGAAAAAAGAAAAAAAAGAAAAAGAAGAAGAAGAAAAAAAAAAAAAAACATAAAAAAGGGAACTAATATGCAAAAAATTCAGATACAATACTTTTCTTTTAATGAATACTCCTACAACAGGATAACACATTACCTGAAGGAGTGTTTCTTCTGATAATCA
>NC_091557.1:7574120-7576620 GCF_042767895.1 Penaeus vannamei | reverse complement strand
GAGTTGAGTAGGTGGTAAAAAAGTTTTTGAGATGCCAGATGCATTCCTCCCACCTTAATTATTTTCATGCATATTTGTACTTATAGTGGGTACCTATAACACATTATAATTCGCTATATCAAAAGTCATCTAGGATATTATATTCCAAAATACTTTTTACTAGTTGAACAAAAACAATACAGTTAAGCAGCTAGATATCAACTGCAACCACTCCCATTATGTCAGTGATGTCTTTGTGATGTCACTCGCTTCTGATCATGAGACTGTGCGACGCCCTAATTGCCACCAGAAAAGATAGCATAGAGCTCCCTAGCAATTTACTGCTAAATAAACTCCTTGCAGTTTTTCTGGAGAGAGAGAGAGAGAGAGAAAAAAAAATGCTATCATTGCTAGAGCATACCCAGACTGTAGAGTATATTTCTTGCGCGGGAAATGTTACATTTTTTAATGCGCAGAAAGCGTAATTTTTTCTACATTTTCCCGGAAGGATCTGCAGACAGATGATGAAATAAGCATGCAGAAAGGTCAAAAGAATTTTAAGCATGGAAATTATTTAAAAAAGAACTAAGCATGCGCGGAATGTTACCCGAGAACTACATTTGCGCAGACAGACTTTGACCCACTAATTTTTGAGTGGGGAACGCGCAGACCAAACTCTACAGTCTGGGAGCATACAGAATGCTTCAACTTGCATTAGAACAATCCATTTTTAATGTCGTGTTACAGCGTTGTGAGCATGTGTAATAGAACAGAGAAAGAATAACATATTCACAACCATGTTAAGTTGTCATTGTATTAAGCTACTTTAATTCTCATTGTACAGATAAATTCCACTCTACAGGCACATCTCTCTCAGCCGCTGCCACGGCTCTGACACACACCGACTAACACACATCACATTCAAATTCGTCTTTGGACATTGTAAAGCACAATGACATATAGAACCAATGAATCCTAAATGGGTGTGGTGACGTGTTATATGGTCAAAAAGTACTTAATTGGTGTACTATTAGTATGCCCCCCACGACTCACCCCACAACTGCAAAAATGACGAAATAAGTCAGAAAATAGTTTGTCTGGTAGTAAAGAAGGTTCTGGATGACTCTGTTGGCCCATTTGTCTCCATCTTTAAAGTTTGGAATCTGGAATCTTGCAGATTCCATAAGAAAATCGTCCAAAGAACGAAGGGGAGAAACGGACGTGTTTTCAGGCTCGGCCATGTTGAGTCACTGAGCCAATTCTCTAATCCATTCATTGTTATTTCCTTATATACAGTTCTTAATTTATATATTATAAACAGAGAATAATTTATCTTTTTCGCTATCAATGCTGCTGTATAGTTTGTCTCCTCAATTTGAGTTTTAAGTGGAGTTTCATTATTTCAAAGATGTAAAAAAGAAATACGCCCTAAAAACAGCTGAACTCTAGAAAACCTTACGATAAGGGATTGAATCCTACTACTTGGGTAAATGAATCTTTATTCTAATAGTTCACATCTTCCTGCAAATGGTACTTATTATTGCTACTACAGAGCCAAAACATAAACAAAAGAGGGTAACGGTAGAAACAGAAGAAATTGTTAAACCTTTATAAAGGAAAGGAAGACAAGTAATAAAGGAGGAGAGAATACGCAGTAAAAGAAAGTCGGTCGCAGTCAAAGAAGGTTACGAAGAGAATCAAAGGCATTTCTCAAAGAAATCGGTAAAAGAACGATGTCTTGCATTTGCCTTCGCTAGAGGGAGACGCACTAAAGGAAGAATTGAAGAACAGATTAGAAGTGAACAGTTACGGGAGAGCGAATTAAGGTAATAAGCATGTCTTCATTTCGCCTTCATTCCGAGGATTCCGAGTTCAACAATCGAGTGGATGCCCTCTTCAGCTCGCTCGCAACGGCCGCCACAGAGCATGAACCTCGTGTGGCCAAACGACCCCACGAGGAGGACGATAATGACAGCGGAGACTCGAACAGGAGGGATGGGGAGACCAGAAGACCCTTTGGCAAGAATCTGCACCAGCGTGATAAGGAGTCGTCCTCCAGCGAAGGTGAATTCCAAAGGCCTTGTGATGGTGGATCGTCCAGGGATGGGGAGTTTAGAAGACCCTACAGTAGGCCTCCGACTTGGCGAGGGAGAGGGAGAGGGCCTCTTAACAGCACGCCAGATTATGTGAAGAACCCCCAGAAGTGGACAAGATACAGCATGAAGGATACAAAGGTACTGAGTGACCGAGAAAATAAAGCAGAAGGTTTGCGGCTATTTGACAAACTGAGGACAAGAAGGATGGAAGGCGAAGCAGGAGAGGATGAAGGGGATTACCAGCAAAAAGAAATAGAGAAGATTGTGTTCAAGAAGCCTGTTAAGGTTGAAGATGAAGTAGGCATAAATGAGAAGGAGGAGTCCGACATGTCTGCTGATGCCTTGTTTGGGGGACCAAAGAAAGTGAAGATGCCTGAGTATGTTGTTGGCCAAACCAAACAGAAAAATAAGCATAAAAAGAGAGC
>NC_091557.1:7556620-7561620 GCF_042767895.1 Penaeus vannamei | reverse complement strand
TCTTCCCTCTACACAAAAAGCACACGGTTCACGGTCTGCCTGCCAATTATAGCCATCTTTTCACTTAAGGAACTACACTTGACCTGACGTGACCTGACCTCCAAGGCTAATGTTCGAGCC
The DNA here is from genome assembly GCF_042767895.1 of Penaeus vannamei. Classification (NCBI taxonomy): domain Eukaryota; kingdom Metazoa; phylum Arthropoda; class Malacostraca; order Decapoda; family Penaeidae; genus Penaeus; species Penaeus vannamei. The sequence continues at coordinate 7,561,500 of NC_091557.1, read as the reverse complement.
CTTTAGCGCATCAAGTGACAAATTCGTCGGCTTTTACTGGGCTTTTGTGGTCGACTTCATTGGATCCACAGGGAATTTAGTGATAGTCTAGAGCGTATCCAAGAACTCATCGTGCGTTGCAATTGACCTCACACAGAAAACGTTTCTTAATACGATTAGAAAATAACAATAACGTGCCTTAAAATAGCACAACTAACGAGAAATAACAACTATCTTAAGTGCACAGAAGGCAATGTAAGGAAGGTGATTTATGGGCGAAAGTGTGACAACAGTCTCGGAATCAACAGACGATCTAACGCAGGTGTCTCGGCCGCAGCTAATTAACGCTAGATAAGGCAAGACCTTGGCGTTTATCAGGATTACATGTCGGCAAAACTTGATAAATGTTAACGCCAGGTGTAAGCCATACTAAAGTCATGACTGTTCCCTTATCTGTTCAAACAAACAAACAAACAAAATACGTGGTTGCAGTTTATTGACGTCATGTTTCAGAGAACAAATTGAATGTCAAATAACATATAAAGGCTTTCCATGCTTAGAACTGAATGACGGATACCGTTAAAACATCCGCAATTGCGAATGAAAAATGTCAATAAAGCAATCATGAAAGCTCAAGAAAGACAACTACCTGGTATTCACTGGACACTCACACAGCCATTTGAAACACGAAGAACAACTACTATGTCATTGTTAACCTTGTGAACCTTATTGGAAAGAGGTGACCTGACCACCTTTGCCCCATGAGTGCCCTGTCAATCATGTACCACATGTTTATTCGGGCAGACCTCTCGGTAAACACCAATCATCGTGGGAACTTTGCCGTCGCCACGGCGCGCCAGAGGGATCATCAAAGAAAACGGGCATTGAATGGTTTTTCAGGTAAAACCCCTTTATTTAGCAGGTGGTTTGGTGGATGGGCTGGCCAGATATCTACTTCTCTCTGTTTTATCCTTGTCCTCCTCATCATCATCATCACAATCATCATCATTATCACCCTCATGCTCATCCTCATCATTCATCGTATCCGCCATCGATACACAAGTACCATTTTCGTTATTCCTACTTTCGTTATCCTCATCTTCATGATCATCATTATCATTATCATTATAATCGCCATCACCATCATTATCATCATTATCATTATTACTATTAGTATTGTTTTATTATTATTATTATTATTATTATTATCATCATCATCATCATCATCATCATCATCATCATCATCATCATCATTATCATTATCATCATCATCATCATCATCATCATCATCATCATCATCATCATCATCATCATCATCATCATCATCATCATCATTATTATTATTATTATTATTATTATTATTATTACTATTATTAAGGTTATTATTGTTATTATGATTATTATTATTATCATTGTTGTTATTATTATTATTATTATTATCATTATTATTATTTTTAATAATAATAATAATATTAATAATAATAATAATAATAATAATGATAATAATAATAATAATAATAATAATAATAATAATAATAATAATAATAATAATGATAATAATAATATTATTATTATTATTATTGCTGCTGTTATCACTATTATCATTATTATTATTATTATTATTATTATTATTATTATTATTATTATTATTATTATTATTATTATTATTATTATTATTATTATTATTATTAATATCATTATTGCTAACATTATTATTATTATTATTATTATTATTATTATTATTATTATTATTATTATTATTATTATTATTATTAATATCATTATTGCTAGCATTATCATTAATGTTATCATCATTATATTAAACATTATCATTCTTGTTATCATAATTATATTATCATTCTTGATATCATTATCATTATTATTATCATCATTATATTAAGCATTATCATTCTTGTTATCATTATTCTATTAAGTATTATAATTCTTGTTATCATCATTATTATTATTGTTATCATTATTATCACTATACTCACTATCATTATCATTTTTACTATTATCATTATTATTACGATGGTGATGATAATGATGATTATGATAATGATAATGATTATGATAATGGCGATGATGATGATAATGATAATGGCGATGATGATGATAATGATAATGGCGATGATGATGATGATAACAACAAAATAACAATGATGATGATAATGATAACCAGAAACACTCAGAGAGCGCATACCTCCGCCAAGGCAATAGTCACTGATGCAATAAAAAACATACGAAGAATTACATTAAAATCACCTCTTTCTCAAGGGATAACTGATCACCACTAAGTTAAGCTAAGACATGCCTCTGGTAAAAAAAAAAAAAAAAAAAAAAAAAAATAATAATAATAATAATAATAACTTTTTGAGTTATTTTGCTAACCAATGAACAATATAACCAAGGCTACCAAAACATAACTTCCTTGTCAGAGGTGATTATTGATAATGATAATGATAATAAAAATAATAGTGATAATAATAATAATAACAATGATAATAATAATGATAATAGTAATACTAATAATGATAATGATAACACTAATATTGACAATGATAATGATAAAATAGTAATAATAATAATGATGATAATGATAAAATAGTAATAATAATAATGATGATAATGATAACACTAATATTGATAATGATAATGATAATAAGAATATATTAAGAATAACGATATTAATAATAATAATAATGGGGATAAATACAACAACAACAAAACAACAACAATAATGGTGATAATCATAATACTAATAACGATAATACTAACAATAACATCCCTTGAATAGCGGGCACTTTGAGGTCGCGTTCTCCCCCTCGACCAAAACAGGTGATCCTCGTGAATAGTCGAGTGATAGCCGGCCTTTCATCCCCTGGGAACGTTCCCTCCGCCCCCCCCCCCCCCGACCCTCGGCCACCGGTGACAATGCGCTGCGATTAACGAAAGCTTTCCTTTCCCCTTGCAGTTCTCATGCCCACCGTCCTCCCTCTCCCCTCCTCTTCCCCTCTCTTCTTCTTTTCTTCCCCTCCTCCCTCTCTCTTTCTCTTTCTTTCCCTTCGTCTTTACCCCCGTCTATTTTCTCTCTTCTTTTCTTTTCCCCTCCGTCTCCTCTCCCTCCTCCTGTTGTTATTCCCCCTCTCTCGCTTCTTCTTTTCTCCGCCCCCTCTTCTCCCTCCCCCTGTTGTTATTCCCCCCTGGCGCTTCTGACCCCCGATGTTCGCCGCTTGTTACAGGAACCAATTGCCCGTCCGCCGCGCCCCGCTCCGAGAACCCGGCTTGTCCCTTTCTCAGGATCATTACGAGGGAGACTGCGATAACATCCCTGTCGATTTCCCCGCAGGAGTCCGCACCGCCGTAGAACACGCACCTCCCGGAGTGCTGGCGGGAGAGGCGTCGTTTTTGCAACAGTCAGGTGTTGGTCGGCCACTTACCCGGCGCCGGAGGCAAGTTTGGTCGCGGAGGCAACCCCGGGTATGCAGCGCTCCTGGGGGCTGCCCGCGCGACCGGCTGCGGCGGCTGCGGCGGCGGACTCTGGGAGCGGAGCTGCGAGACGCCACGGCTGCTTCGAAACTGCGTGTGTATCTATGTCTGTCTGTCTGTTTATCTATCTATTTATATGTCTCTTTGCGTTTATATATATAACTGGTAGACAGCTTGCTAGTTAGTTAGCTAGATAGATATAGATATAGATGTGGATAGATAGATATAGATGAGGATATATGGATAGATAGATATAGATGAGGAAAGATGGATACATAGATATAGATGAGGATATATGGATAGATAGATATAGATGAGGAAAGATGGATACATATAGATATAGATGAGGAAAGATGGATACATATAGATATAGATGAGGAAAGATGGATACATATAGATATAGATGAGGAAAGATGGATACATATAGATATAGATGTGGCTGGATAAATAGATATAAATATAGATGTGCAGAAATAAATATAGATATGGATGTGGATAGACAGACTGAAAGATAGATATATACACAGATATATAAAGATACATGGACAGACAGATTCATACATAGATATTATTCATGGAAATATCTTACAATACTTGTTCCGTAACATTGTTCCACGTTTAGGAAACCTTACAACGCAAAAACGGTCCACATTAGTTATCCCGATTACATAATAACTCAAATAATAATAAATAATAATAATAAATAATCCTCAAATCACGTGAAAAACAAACAGACGCAAAAACGATTTTTCTTTTCTTTTTGTTTCTTTTTCTTTTTCGATTCCTCTCTCAGGGACCGGGAATTGCAGACCGATCGCGGCATTTGCATAATCACCAAGCAGTCGTTTGCAATAATAATAATGATGAAAATAAAAGTGATAATGATGATAATGATGATGGTGATGATGATGATGATAATAATAATAACAATAGCATTAACAAAAACAACAACTACAGTGATAATAGTGGTAATAATAATAATTTTAATAATAATAATAATGATAATAATAATAATGATAATGATAATAATAATAATAATGATAATAATAATAATAATAATAATAATGATTATAATGACAATAACATTAACAACAACAACAAAAACAACTACAGTAATAATAATAGTAATAATAATAATAATAATAATAATAATGATAATAATAATAATAATAATAATAATAATGATAATAATAATATAATAATAATAATTATTATTATTATAATGATAATAATAATAACGGTAATAATAATAACAATAATGATAATAGCAATGACATAGTAATGATAATAACAACAACAATAATAATAGCAATAACAATCATAGTAATGATAATAACAATAATAATAATAATAATAATAGCAATAACAATAACAATCACAATAATAGTAACGATAATAATAATTTCCATAAT
>NC_091557.1:7536620-7541620 GCF_042767895.1 Penaeus vannamei | reverse complement strand
TTCATTCAGTCAATCAGTCTATTTACTTACATATGTATCTTTCCGTTTATTTATCTATCTATCTGTCTGTCTGCCTGCCTGTTTGTCTGTCTGTCTGTCAGTCGCTATACCTATCTATCTATGTCTATCTATCTATATATCTGTCTATCTATCTAACTATCTGTGTTTGTCTACCTAACTATCTATCTATTTATCCATCTATTTACCTATCTGTCTATGTCTATTTATATATTCATCTATCTACCTATCTATCTCAACTGTTCTAGCTAGGTATGTCTATCTATCTACCTATCTATCTATCTATATGTCTGCATGTCTATCTATTTATCTACCTATCTATTTATCTATTTGTCCGTCTATCTATATATTTAACTATCTATTTCGATCTAGCTAGTTATGTTCATCTATCTATCTAATCCATCTATCTATTTATTCATCTATCTGTCTATCTGTTCATCTATCTATCTATCTGTTCATCTATCTGTCTATCTGTTCATCTATCTATCTATTCATCTATCTGTCAATCTATTAATCTATTTATCTGTCTCGCTATATATCTCTATATCTGTCTATCTGTCTGTATATCGAACCATCTGTCAATCCACATGTCTGTCTCCCCCTCCCTCCCTCCCTCCCTCCCTCCCCCCCCTTATCTTACCTCATACCAAAAGTACATGCCGCTAGTACCCGTCCTGCCCCCAGCCCCCACTCCCCCCTACCCATCAGCCTCACTCCCCAACCTACCCTCACGCACTACCACCCCCACCCCCCATCACCAACCCTTCCCTCACCCCTACCCCTCCAGCACAAATCTCTCCCGACCCCTCTCTCTCTCCCGGGCTTCCCTTCCCCTCCACACACCATCTTCCCCTCCTCCCTCTCCCTCCTCCACCCACCATCTCCCCTCCCTCTCCTCTCCACTCCACCCACCATCTCCCCTTCCCTCCACCAACTCCCCCTCCCCCCCACCCTCCCCATTTCTCTCTCTCCCCCTTCCCCTCCCCCCACCCCCATCTCTCTCTCTCCCCCTTCCCCCTCCCCCTTCTACCCACCATCTCCCCCTCCCCCTCTACCCACCCCTTCCCCCTCCCCTTCTACCCACCATCTCCCTCTCCCCCTTCCCCCCAGCCCCCACTACCACCCTTTCCCCTCCCCCTTCTACCCACCCCCTTCCCCCTCCCCCCCTCTTCTACCCACACCCCTTCTCCCCTCCCCCTTCCCCTCCCCCTTCTACCCACTCTCCTTCCCCCTCCCCCTTTCCCCCAGAAAGCCCCCACTACCACACCCCACCTTGACCCCTGACTGGCCCTAATACAGACAGGTAACAACGCTGTCAGGTGTCGACCGCTTGAGTGACGAGACCACCCACGTCCCTGCCACCTGCTGGTTCCTCGGCCCACCGGCGTAATCTCTCTGACACAGACGATCGACACCTTCTGACACAACTCTCTCGCTCTCGTCCCTACTCGCGAGAGAGAGAGAGAGAGAGAGAGAGAGAGAGAGAGAGAGAGAGAGAGAGAGAGAGAGAGAGAGAGAGAGAGAGAGAGAGAGAGAGAGAGAGAGAGAGAGAAGGGAAAAAAATTGCATGATGCAACGGGCTTCTTGCAAGATCTTGGAGGCAGATGTTTGGTGGAGGACTTCTCTTCCTTCTCTCGATGCCTTCGTTTAGTCGTGTTTATCTATTCTTGTGGTGTTTCTGTCGTTTGCTTTTTTAAATTCTAGTTCTTACAATATTTTGTTTGTTTGTTTTTCTCTCGTTTGTCTTACGTGCTTGTCGCTGTCTATGTTTTTTTTTTTTTGTTTTTTTGCTCTTATTCTTTCTTCCGTCTTTCATATTCTCCTCATTTTTTCTTCCTGTTTTGCCAGTTCTCTCCTATCTTCGTCTTTCTCTCGGTCTCTTTCATCTCTCCTACTTTCTCATCCTTCCATACATCTTCACTTCTTTTCCTACGTCATCTCCGTTTCCTCCTCTCTTCTTCCCCTCCTTCCTTCCTTCCTGCGTACGCCTCTCATTCCTTTCCCTCATTCACATACCTTTATGCAGGTCGTCAATCTCCTCTCCCTCTCCCTCTCCCCCCTGTTCGCTCTCCCTCCATGCACCTCCAACCTCCTCTCTCCCTCTCCCTTCCCTCCCTCCCTCCCTTCCCTCAACATCAGGAATCACCATCTGCTTCAATTCCTTATCGGAACAACAGGATATCCGCTTTCGATTAGAAAAGTCCCGACAGCGATCACACGTGTTTGCACGTGGGTCCCTTAAAGCAGACATATTTATGACACTATTATTAACACCTAAAATAAAAGAGCTGATTTCGACGACCATGAAAAGGATTACTTATCACGACAGGTGTCAGAAGTCACTCTCTCACTAATATCCCTTTTATCAGCAAAATATTCCTTAAAAACAACAACAAAACATATATAACAAATCGAACAAAGAATCCCACAAAGTAGCCCCATGCACAAAAAAAAAAAAAAAAAAAAAAAATCCCACATCCATTCAATCTCGAAAGACAAACAATACAATACAAATAAAACTCCTTAGACGTAACATTGTCGTATATACACATCCGGTACATCGTTCAGACGCTGTGTACATTCCCAGTACAAAGGGATATGGTATCTCGTACACACCCCGAGCCATGTATGTACCCAGCGCCCAACGGGAGGCGTCAGGTAGGCGACTTAGGTCTGAGGGTCGTATTAACAAGACGGTATTGTAAAGCCCTATATACGTGTGTGAGAGAAAGGCTATGTATATTGGAGGTTAATGTATCGCTGTGTTTTGGTACCTGTGCCTATATCTTTATGTAGATTATGTCCATGTTTATATTCATATCAGTATCTATATCTGTCAGTACTTATATCTATCTATGAGGGAGGGAGGGAAGGGGAAAAGAGGGAGGGAGGGAGGGAGGGAGTGGAAGGGATGGAGGAAGGAAGGGAAAGGGGAGAGAAGAAGAGAGGGGATGAGAGGAAGAGAGAGGGGGAGAGGGGGGAGAGAGAGAAAGAGATAGATAGATAGATAGATAGATAGATAGATAGATAGATAGATAGATAGAGAGAGAGAGAGAGAGAGAGAATAGATAGATAGATAAATAGAGAGAGAGAGAGGCAGACACACACAGAAACAAAACAGAGACAGACGAATACAAAGGATGGAAGAGAAATGTCTCATCCACCTTTTGGCAATCAGCTCAAAAACAAAGCCACTTCATCACCATAACCCTTCGTCATCACCACCACCCAGACGCTCCTTCCACCACTTCCACCTCTTCCACTGCGTCAACCCTCTCCACCCCTCCACCCCTTCCACATTTCCCACCCTCTCTAGCACCTCCGTTCCTTCCACCCCTCCACCTCTCCCACCCTTTCTATCCCTCCACCTCTCAAACCTTTCCTCCTCTCATTCCTCCACACTTTTCTCTCTTCCCTCCTCTCATTCCTCCACACTTTTCTCTCTTCCCTCCTCCCACCCCTGCACCCTTTTCTTTCTTCGCCCCCCACCCTTTCCTCCCCTCCACCCCTTCCACCAGCCACCGGGGGAAGCCAGGACCTACCCCAGCGCGAACCACCTAACCCTATACAGCTACGCCTAGAGCAAATAGCCTCCTACAACAATAGCAGCCAGCGAGGCACCTCCAAGCCCTTAGCTGGCGAGGAGCTCCGTGCGTCGCCGGCCTAGACGCGCACCTGCTCTCCCACTCCGCTGCGAGCGAGACCCGAGGGCCCGATAAAAAGATCTCGTTCGGATTCGTAAAGGAAAATTCGATGTTTATTCCGCGTGTATGCGCGTTGTAGGCAACGGGGGGAGTCGGGTGAACGAACGAGAACAGAGGCAGAGAAGTAACGAGAAAGGAATGATGGAAGGGGCCGAGGAGGAAAGGAAGTGGAAAGGGGGAAGACGGCTTGTGGCGGCGGCGATTCCGTGAGTTACGAGTTTGTTTACAAAATCTTGCACTTGGTAACCCGTGCACTATCCGTCGGGGGGACACACACCTGCACCTCTGTTGCCGCAGGCCTCTCCCACACTCGCCAGCGTGCGTCTGTCTCCTCACTCGTTGGCTGACGCCCCTACTCGCATGGGGAACGAGCAGCCTGTTACTGGCGAGGATCTTCGGGTATTTGTCAGTGTTTTCACACGGCGGGAGCGGGCCGAGACAAGGACACGGTGCTTGGGAGGTGCTCGCGCCGGCAAAAAAGGGCACGCACGTCAGCATGTTTCTAAGGGACGATTCGGACGGCTGGCTCTTTCTTTGTGCGAATCTTTCTCCTTTGGGCAACGCTGTGTATACGCTGGTTATTCATAGCAGTATATCTATATCTGTGTACATTTGTCTGTCTGTCTTTCTGACTGTTCATATTCATCTGCCTATGTGTGTATGTGTAAGCTTACGCACAGGCACCCCTCCCCCCATACACACACATCCATATAAAAACATTTCCATAGCCATTCATTCCATATCGAATTAATGCTATGTTAGAAACACCTAAAATATAAATATCTATAAATCATTATTCTAGGTGTTGAAAAAAAATCAAAACAAAACATATATGTTGATATATATGTTGGTATACATACACACACACACACATATATATATGTATGTATGTATATATGTATATATGTATGTGTGTATGTATGTGTGTATGCGGTGTGTGTGTGTATACATACATACATACATACATACATACATACATACATATATATATATATATATATATATATATATATATATATATATATATATATATATATATATTTACACACAGATACGCACATAAGGTTGAAGACAGACCCGCAAGCTCACGCGCACACCATGACTAGGTGGGTGGTTATGTGGGCGTGGGCGCATGTATGCTTTGATACACAGACACACCCATTTACGGAAAGAAGCTTAGACACGGACATACGCACGCACCGCCGAGTTCCGCTGTGAAGCTGGTAAGGACAGCTCCACGTACACTCTGCGCAGGTGTGTACACGACCGCGGATTGGG
>NC_091557.1:7533385-7536120 GCF_042767895.1 Penaeus vannamei | reverse complement strand
ATTATCATTATTACCATTATCATTATTGCCATTATCATTATTACTATCAGGATAGCTATTATTGCTAAGATCATTATTGTTATCATTATTATCATCATTACTATTATCATTGTTATTATCATTATCATTATTATTATTATCGTTATCATTATTATTACTATCATTATCATTATTATCCCTATTACTATCGCAATTATTATCATTATCATTATCATCATTGTAGTAGCAGTAGCCGTAGTAACAGTATTATTATTGTTATTAATACTATTATCACTGTTACCATTATATTATTGTTATTATCATAATTAATATCATAATTGTAATTGTTATTATTGTTATCATTATCATTATTATTATCATTACTGTTATTATCATTATTATTATTATCATTATTATCATTATTATCATCATTATATTGTAATTATCATCACTACTCTTATTATTACTATTATTGATATTACTATTATATAATTATCATTGCCATTATCATCATTATTACTATCATCATTATGACTATCAAAAGTATCATCATTATCATCATGATCATCATCCTTTTTATAATCATCACCATCATTATCATTGGATTACTTTCCCAAATGAATTAACAACCCTATATACCAATTAAGAAATATTTTCATTCCCTTCGCTGATAAATATCTATGTCATTATCGGTGAGAATCGGTCAGATTTCGGGTCCGATTTAAATCTGGACAAATGCCGGGCAATCTGGCTGTGATACAAGATTTTCAGATTAGCAGTGATTTTAATTGATAGCATAGAGCGCAGATGAGCTTGTAATCTTATCATAGACTCATTTTGTGGCTGCCAATTTCCTGGTCGTTTTAGGGGTAGATTTGGAAGTTCGCTTTTTTTCGTTTTTATTTTGTTTTTGTTTTTTGTTTTGTTTTTTGTTTTGTTTTTTGTTTGTGTTGTTTTGTTTTTGTTTTGTTTTTATTTTGTCTTCGTAGTTTTCATTTTTTGTTTTGTTTCGTTTTTTACGATATGTTAGGTTTGTTTTGGTATTCGGTTTTTTGTTTTTTTTCGTTTTATCTCGTTTTTGTATTGTAAATTTCCTTAGGAATGTGTGTCTATACTGAAGGAATAGTCTGTGTGTGTATTTTGTTGGTGTTTTTATTAAATATCTTTTTTTCAGTTCTTTCAGTCCGTGTTAGTATTATCTATTTTACTTTAAAATTTTCCTACTCGTGTGTGTGACGAAGGAATATCTATAAATATATATCTATCTATCCGTCTATCTATCTATCTATCTATCTATCTATCTATATATATATATATATATATATATATATATATATATAGCTACAGACATAGATATAAATAGAAAGATAGATAGTTATATGATTAGATATATCCCTTCCTTTTCGCTTCATATACTTCGTTATTATTCCTCCATTTTTTCAATTCTTTCATTTCTTCCCTGTTATCATCATTACACTTTCATCTCGTATTCGGCGGCCCTTCGCATCTGCTCGTAAGACTACATACCATATTCCCGAAGGTGTGTGAGGGCTCGTGCTGCAGCTCCGTCGGGCGTACACGATGAGCATCCATGTCTTAGCTTGTTTCTGCCCCTCCTCCCTCTCCTCCGTCTCCTTCCCCTCCTCCCCCTCCTCCTACTCCTTCCCCTCTTCCTCCTCCTCCCACTATTCCCACTCCTTCCGCCTCCTCCTCCTCCTCCTCCTCCTCCCCCTCATCCCACGACTCCCACTCCTCCCCATCTTCCTCCTCCTCCTGATCCTCCGTCTCCTTCCGCCTCCCTCCCCCTCTTCCTCCCTCCTCCCCACTCCTCCCCCTCCTCCTCCTCCGCCTCCTTCCCTCCTTCCCCCTCTCCATCTCCCATTCTCTTCCATACCCCCACTCCCCCACCGCCTCCTCCTCCCATTCTCCATCTTCAACTCCCTCCTATGCCTCCCCCCCCCTCCTCCTATCACGACGGGCCGCACCTGTCACCTGCCGGGCCACCTGTGCTCCACCTGCGCCGAGTAACGTCTCGTATTAAATGATAGCGAAGATAAAACTCATGGAAATTGACCACACTTCGGTTATCTCTTCTTGTAAATATAATCAACCGCGTTACAGAATGCCGTTCGATTTTTATTTATTCATTTATTCCTTATTTTCTTTTCACTTTCCATTTCTCGTATCTTACCGCACGAGACTTGAAGGCATCAGCGGCCATGCAGTCGCGTTTTTCCCTTTTCATAACTCGGGGATCTTAAGAGTCGACGAGGCATCCCACAGCTGTCCTTCCCGACCTGTTATTCAACTAGTCCGACCATCGCTCATGAGGCCCTGGTTCTTAATAACAATGCAACTACACACACACACACTTGCACACACACATTTGCACACACACTTGCACACAGATACAATTGCACACACATAAACACACACTTGCACACACATACACACACACACACACACACACTTGCAAACACACACACACTTGCACACACACACACACTTGCGCACACACACACACACACACACACACACACACACACACACTTGTACACTTGCACACACACACACACACACACACACACACACACACACACACACCCACACTCACACACACACACACACACACACACACACACACACACACACACACATACAAGTATCTACGTGCGTATGTGTGAATGTACGTGTGCGGTGTGCGTATGTGCTTATGTATGTATTCTTTCCTGGTTCTCTTATGTTTAATCAGGACG
>NC_091557.1:7505885-7508385 GCF_042767895.1 Penaeus vannamei | reverse complement strand
ACTGTGTTTAGCAGATTTTTTTCTTTCTTTTTTATCACAAAACGGTCCAAAGGAATGCTGCCGTTAATATGATGTTTGCTCATCATTTGGCTCCATAATATTTTTTGTTCCTTCATAATGTCTTGGGACAAAAAAGAAAAAAATGAGCCTCGAAAACCTACACTTATGACCCCGACAATATGGTCTTAGAACCAAACCAACTATCTTGAACACTTTTAAACGAGGTAGACTTTTTTCTTACTTAATAAACAACTTGCAATATACTTTGGTTTGTAATAGGCCCAATGAGTCGCCCCAGAAGCCCCTGGCCGGTTTAGAACAAAAGTGTAAACTTGATTGCACATAAACAGGCATAAGAAACGTCTTTTTTAATCTTTGAAAAAATTACCCTCCCGTTACAGGGAAATTTGGCGAACAGACATATTCTTCTATCCACATACTTTATATATATCAGGCTTTGTGTAAGTGTTTATATGTCTGCATGTACGTATATTTTGTCTCTGAATTTGTGCGTGTCTTTTAGTATAGAAGTACGGATGAACAGTCAAAAAAATAGTTTAATCACAAAAACGGCCGAGTGAAAACGCAAAGACATTCAATTCTGAAAATAAAAGTCATATTGCAAACTTCCGAATTTCCGCATTTCATTATTGAAACAAAAACATAATCCAAGCAAAGCGTCTTTAAGAAATAAGACAACGCATTTCCGTCTTACGAATGCAAGAGTAATTCACCTAATCCTCTCAAGCGATTTACCAAATCATTCCCGCTTCTTTTCAAAAGATTTCTTGCGCATCGCTCTGCTCAACTGCCTGCGTCACGTGGAAGGCAGAAAATGTAAACAGTTTCTATTTTCTCTTTCTACTGGTCTCTTTTCCTCTTTTCTTTTCTTTTGCTTACTTTTTTTTCCCAGTTTTCTCTATTAGATTATAAGACAGACCTTAAAACCTTATCGGTCCATTCACTATTTGTATCTTTCCCGCCATTTTTCTCCCTCCCTTTCTCTCTTTCCATTCTTCTTTGTTATCATTCTGCTTCTTAATGCGATGTAATCTTTTTCTTCGTCATCCTCGAAGGCCGTTACGCATCCATTCGAAGTGAGACTCAATGTAAGTCACGTCTATGAATTTCCTGATCTAAGTCAAGAAAGTCGAAGGTGATGGATTTATGAAGCTAAGCTCCGCGCCGGGAAAACGGACATGCTCCGGCGTGCGTGCGTTTGTGTGTGTGTTCCGTGTGTGCACATTGAAATGTGTGTTTGTGCGTGGGTGTATGTGCGTGTGCGTGTGTTTTCGTGTTTGTATTTGTACGTGGTTGTGTTTTTTTAAGTGTATATGTATCTGTGCGTGCGTGATTTTGTCAGCGTGTGTTCGAATGTTTGCGCGTGTCTTTGACTGCATGCGAAGGATACAAGTGACTGCGATCCAGGGGCGTGCAGAGGTCTGGCGATGCCCGGGGCCAACTCCTTGATCGTATGCCCCGAGGACTCAAGCCAAAAGCCTAATACCGAGAAATACCATGAGAAAGGGAGATAATTTGAATAGGCAAACACGGGTAATACACGAAATAAACACTTTATTCGATTTAAACCAAAAACATCCAAAATCACTATCTCATTTCCCTCTTCGACTGGACCCCCCCCCATTTGGATGCCACCCCCACCCCCCTTCGCCTCCCCCCTGCTCTCTAAACGCCATTGCTACGATCGTGAAACAATATACACGTTATCGTCATTATCTTCATCCTCTTGACTGTATTCTAACAACCAACTCATTAGCGATAATGATGATAATGATAATGATATTGATAATAAATCCTAAGAAACTGATATTCATCCCCCAGCCCTTTCCTCTTCCAAGAGATAGATAGAGAGAGAGAGAGAGAGAGACAGACAGACAGACAGACAGACAGACAGACAGAGAAAGAAATAGACAGAGAAAGAAGAAAAACGTAAGCGCGAGAGAAAGAAAAAAAACAGAATAGGCGCGAGAGGGAGAGAGAAAGAGAAAGAAGAAAAACAGAGTAAGCGCGAGAGAAAGAAAGAAAAAAAACAGAATAAGCGCGAGAGGGAGAGAGAAAGAAAGAAAGAGAGAAAGAGAAAGAAAAAGACAGAGAAACAAGTAAAAACAGAGTAAGCTCGAGAGAAAGAAAGAAAAACAAAAACAGAATAAGCGCGAGAGGGAGAGAGAAAGAGAAAGAAAGAAAGAGAAAGAAGAAAAACAGAGTAAGCGCGAGAGAAAGAAAGAAAAAAAAACAGAATAAGCGCGAGAGGGAGAGAGAAAGAAAGAAAGAGAGAAAGAGAAAGAAAAAGACAGAGAAACAAGTAAAAACAGAGTAAGCTCGAGAGAAAGAAAGAAAAACAAAAACAGAATAAGCGCGAGAGGGAGAGAGAAAGAGAAAGAAAGAAAGAGAGAAAGAGAAAGAAGAAAAACAGAGTAAGCGCGAGAGAAAGAAAGAAAAAAAAACAGAATAAGCGCGAGAGGGAGAGAGAAAGAAAGAA
>NC_091557.1:7460885-7475885 GCF_042767895.1 Penaeus vannamei | reverse complement strand
ATATATATATATATATATATATATATATATATATATATATATATATATATATATATATATATATACCCATATATATAAATATATATATATAAAAATACATATATATTCATATATAACTATGTGTATATATATATATATATATATATATATATATATATATATATATATATATGTATGTATGTATATATTTATTTATGCATATATATATACATATATATGCATATATATATAGACAGATAGATATACATATATATATATATATATATATATATATATATATATATATATATATATATATATATATATATATATATATATATATATATACATATATATATACGTGTATGTGTTAGTTTTTTCTCTTATTTATTTCTTCTTGTGTCCTTCTCTGATTCTGTGCGGTTCCTGTTCTTATTCTTCCTCCTCCTCCTCCTCCTCCTCCTCCTCCTCCTCCTCCTCCTCCTCCTCCTCCTCCTCCTTCTCCTCCTCCTCCTTCTCCTCCTTCTCCTTCTCCTCCTTCTCCTCCTCCTCCTTCTCCTCCTCCTCCCCCTCCTCCCCCTCCTCCCCCTCCTCCCCCTCCTCCCTCTCCTCCTCCCCCTCCTCCCCCCCCTCCCCCTCCTCCCCCTCCTCCCCCTCCTCCCCCTCCTCCCCCTCCTCCCCCTCCCCCTCCCCCTCCCCCTCCCCCTCCTCCTCCTCCTCCTCCTCCTCCTCCTCCTCCTCCTCCTCCTCCTCCTCCTCCTCCTCCGCCAGACTCACCGCAGATGTTGATGAGAATTCCGGGCATGATGAAGAAGAAGAGAGAGAAGATGGTCCTCCTCTGAAGCTGAAGATAGTATTTAACAGCTGCCAAAAAGGAAGAAAAACGGAAATGGATGGAATTGTTATTTTAGTGATAAGCTTTTGAAGAAAGATTTACATCACTTTTTTTCCTTAATCAATTGATTATCGTTATAATTCGGATTTCCTTTAATTAGCTAGGAGGCAGTGAAAAGGAGTTAAATGTATTTTTTTAATGAGCGATTCATAAAACATAATTTTTTTATGAAAAGGGAGTAAAACTGATTTTTAAAATGAACTTTCAATAAGAAAAACAAAAAACAAAAACGGTTTTCATACACTTTTTAAGAAAGAGTGAGTAAAACTGTTTTTTTTTAATAAACTGTCATAAAAAAAAACTTTTTTTACACATTTTTTAATGAAAAGTGGAGTAAAACTGATTTATAATGAACTTCCATTAAAAAAAAAAAAAGTTTTTCATACATTTTTATGAAAAAAGGGGGTAAAACTGAGTTTTTTAATGAGCGATTCATAAAAACAAACGTTTTCATACATTTTTTTAATGAAAAAGGAAGTAAAATAGATTTTTTTTTTTGAGCGATTAAAAAAAAAAAACGTTTTTCATAAATTTTTTAATGAAAAAAGGGAGTAAAACTGATTTTTTATGAACTCTCATAAAAAAACGTTTTTCATATATCTTTTTATGAAAAGAGGAGTATGATTTTTAATGAACTTTCATTTAAAAAAAAAAAATCGTTTTTCATACATAATTGTGAAAAAGGGGGTAACACTGATTTTTTTAAAGAGCGATTCATAAAAAAAAAAAAAAAAAAAAAAAAAAAAAAAACGTTTTCATACATTTAATGAAAAAGGGAATAAAATTGATTTTTTTATAGAGCGATTTCAAAAACGTTTTTCATACATTTTTTTTATAAAAAAGGAGAGAAAAACATATTTTTTTTAAAGAGCGATTTAAAAAAATTCATACATTTTTAATGAAAAAAGGGAGTAAAATTGATTTTTTAATGGCCGATTCATGAAAAAAAACGTTCTTCATACATTTTTTCATGAAAAGGAGTAAAATATAATTATCCAAATGAGCGATTTAATAAAAAAAAAAAAACCGTCTTTCATACATTTTTCGACCCTGTCCCGGCGTACCTGAGAACGGCTTCGGACAGCACGGCTGGTGGAGCATCTTTGACTCGGCCCAGAAATTCTCGAGGAAGAACTCCGGGTTTTCCACGAAATCCGAAAGGTCAGGTTCTCCCAGAAGCAGCAAAATCTGGGTTGGGTGAAGCGAGTGTGGGTTAATTTTATTTATACCTGATTCCTTTTATTTCTTCTTTTTTAAATTTTATTGTGAATTCTGATTTGGGTGAAGCGAGTGTTGGTTAATTCTATATATACCTGATTTTTCTCTCTCTCTCTTTTCTCCTTCTTTTTTACTTTTATTGTGAATTCTGGGTTGGGTGAAGCGAGTGTTGGTTAATTTTATATATACCTAATTTTTTTTCTCTCTCTTCTTCTTTTTTACTTTTATTGTGAATTCTGGGTTGGGTGAAGCGAGTGTTGGTTAATTTTATATATACCTAATTTTTTTTCTCTCTCTTCTTCTTTTTTACTTTTATTGTGAATTCTGGGTTGGGTGAAGCGAGTGTTGGTTAATTCTATATATACCTGATTTTTTTTCTCTCTCTCTTTTTTATTTCTTTTTTACTTTTATTATGAATTCTGATTTGGGTGAAGCGAGTGTTGGTTAATTTTATATATACCTAATTTTTTCTCTCTCTCTTCTTCTTTTTTACTTTTATTGTGAATTCTGGGTTGGGTGAAGCGAGTGTTGGTTAATTCTATATATACCTGATTTTTTTTCTCTCTCTCTTTTTTATTTCTTTTTTACTTTTATTGTGAATTCTGATTTGGGTGAAGCGAGTGTGGGTTAATTCTATATATACCTGATTTTTTTTCTCTCTCTCTTTTTTATTTCTTTTTTACTTTTATTATGAATTCTGATTTGGGTGAAGCGAGTGTTGGTTAATTTTATATATACCTAATTTTTTCTCTCTCTCTTCTTCTTTTTTACTTTTATTGTGAATTCTGGGTTGGGTGAAGCGAGTGTTGGTTAATTCTATATATACCTGATTTTTTTTCTCTCTCTCTTTTTTATTTCTTTTTTACTTTTATTGTGAATTCTGATTTGGGTGAAGCGAGTGTGGGTTAATTCTATATATACCTGATTTTTTTCTCTCTCTCTTTTCTCCTTCTTTTTTACTTCTATTGTGAATTCTGGGTTGGGTGAAGCGAGTGTTGGTTAATTTTATATATACCTAATTTTTTTTCTCTCTCTTCTTCTTTTTTACTTCTATTGTGAATTCTGGGTTGGGTGAAGCGAGTGTTGGTTAATTTTATTTATACCTGATTCCTTTTATTTCTTCTTTTTTAAATTTTATTGTGAATTCTGATTTGGGTGAAGCGAGTGTTAGTTAATTTTATATATACCTGATTCCTTTTATTTCTTCTTTTTATATTTTAATTGTGAATTCTGATTTGGGGGAAGCGAGTGTTGGTTTATTTTACATATATCTGATTTTTTCATATTGTAAATCCATTGAAGGACATTATTTTTCTATCTATTCATGACTATCTACTATATTTATACGCGATTTGATGGATGACAGGTTTGGCAGATACCTTGATGTATCTATTTATCACAATGTAAGATGATATGTGTTCCAGTGACTGTACAGTCTGGGTTGGGTAATGTGAGTGTCAGATTACAGCTGTTCTGTTCCTCTGTTCTTTTTTTTGTGAATCATTTTTGTTTGTTTGTTTGTTTTTATGTTAATTATTGTCAAAATAGCAGTGCTGAAACATGTAATCAGCGTGTGAATCACCATATTCATAACTCGTTCTCGAAATCATCACTCACACCACATCTCTTCCCTTCTCACCACCCTTGCCATCACACCCACCACCACCCTTCATCACCATCACCGCTACCCAGCCACTAATACCTTTTCGCCCTCCCACTATCTTTATTTCCTCTCTCTCCTTTTCTAACACTTTCACCCTCCCACAATCTTTAAATTCCTCTCTCTCCTTCTCTAACCCTTTCGCCCTCCCACTATACTTCCATCTCTCCTTCTTAAATCTCTATCTACCCCCATTTATCCACATCGTATCCCTACCGATTCGTGATCGTAGGTCCAGGAGGCGAAGGTCAGATCGCACACCTGCTGGTCGAAGGGATACCACTGCACGTCGACGTTACACACCGACGTGAGCAGGGCGTGGCTTACGAGCTCCACGTCGCCGGTGTACATGATAATGGCGTTGGTGTTGATGATTGCGCCCTCGTAGTTGCTGTCCGCGCTGGTTGGAGAAGGTTGGATGGGGAGTTGTCGAAAAAAGGAAAAGGTCGGTTGGATTGGTAGAAAGAGGGAGAAGGAAAGAAAAAGAGATTAAGTCAGTTATTCTCATAGTAACAATCTGAAACCAATTTCGCAATATAAACTGATCAAATTTAACAACAGAAAAAAACAACAAGAACAACAACCAAAACCCCAACACACCTAAAAACACCCACAACCCCCCCCCCTTTCCCCCACCCCCACTCCATCCCCCCAACCTACCATCCTACCCCCATCCCCTTCCCCTCCCAAACCCATTTAACACCTCCCCTCCCCCTCCTCCCACCCCCTCCCTTACCCCCTCCCACTGCCCTCCAATCACTCACGTATTGTAGAGAATGACATCCGGGAACCAGATATCAGTATAAGGCACCCTGATAGACAGGGTGCCGTTGTAATCATCAGGATCCCAAGATAAGTATTGATCCTTCCATTGCATGATCATCTCTGTGTTGATAACCATCTCCTGGAGTTTGGTGTCCTGTGAGAGGGAGATAGATGATAATGGTGATAATTATGGTAATGGTAGCAAACAACAATAATTGTAAGGGTAATAATGATGATGGTGATGATGATGGTGATGATGATGATTATGATGCTGATAATGTTTGATGATGATGATGATGGCACAACACAAACCTTTCCCTAAATTCCCTAAATAAGATAGAGCACTTTCATAACTTCTTTGCAGAAGTCGGTAGACACTTATAAACAGACAACCGCCTCCAGATATTAACAAAACAAATGAAACAAGGCCTCTAACAAGCAAAACAAATGAAACAAGGCCTCTAACAAGCAAAACAAATGAAACAAGGCCTCTAACAAGCAAAACAAATGAAACAAGGCCTCTAACAAGCAAAACAAATGAAACAAGGCCTCTAACAAGCAAAACAAATGAAACAAAGCCTCTTACAAGCAAAACAAATGAAACAAGGCCTCTAACAAGCAAAACAAATGAAACAAGGCCTCTAACAAGCAAAACAAATGAAACAAGGCCTCTAACAAGCAAAACAAATGAAACAAGGCCTCTAACAAGCAAAACAAATGAAACAAGGCCTCTAACAAGCAAAACAAATGAAACAAGGCCTCTAACAAGCAAAACAAATGAAACAAAGCCTCTTACAAGCAAAACAAATGAAACAAGGCCTCTAACAAGCAAAACAAATGAAACAAAGCCTCTAACAAGCAAAACAAATGAAACAAGGCCTCTAACAAGCAAAACAAATGAAACAAAGCCTCTAACAAGCAAAGCAAATGAAACAAAGCCTCTAACAAGCAAAACAAATGAAACAAGGCCTCTAACAAGCAAAACAAATGAAACAAGGCCTCTAACAAGCAAAACAAATGAAACAAAGCCTCTTACAAGCAAAACAAATGAAATAAAGCCTCTAACAAGCAAAACAAATGAAACAAGGCCTCTAACAAGCAAAACAAATGAAACAAAGCCTCTAACAAGCAAAACAAATGAAACAAAGCCTCTAACAAGCAAAGCAAATGAAACAAAGCCTCTAACAAGCAAAACAAATGAAACAAGGCCTCTAACAAGCAAAACAAATGAAACAAGGCCTCTAACAAGCAAAACAAATGAAACAAAGCCTCTTACAAGCAAAACAAATGAAATAAAGCCTCTAACAAGCAAAACAAATGAAACAAAGCCTCTAACAAGCAAAACAAATTAAACAAAGCCTCTAACAAGCAAAACAAATGAAACAAAGCCTCTAACAAGCAAAACAAATGAAACAAAGCCTCTAACAAGCAAAACAAATGAAACAAGGCCTCTTACAAGCAAAACAAATGAAACATAGCCTCTAACAAGCAAAACAAATGAAACAAAGCCTCTAACAAGCAAAACAAATGAAACAAAGCCTCTAACAAGCAAAACAAATGAAACATAGCCTCTAACAAGCAAAACAAATGAAACAAAGCCTCTAACAAGCAAAACAAATGAAACAAAGCCTCTAACAAGCAAAACAAATGAAACAAAGCCTCTAACAAGCAAAACAAATGAAACAAAGCCTCTAACAAGCAAAACAAATGAAACATAGCCTCTAACAAGCAAAACAAATGAAACAAGGCCTCTAACAAGCAAAACAAATGAAACAAGGCCTCTAACAAGCAAAACAAATGAAACAAGGCCTCTAACAAGCAAAACAAATGAAACAAGGCCTCTAACAAGCAAAACAAATGAAACAAGGCCTATAACAAGCAAAACAAATGAAACAAAGCCTCTAACAAACAAAACAAATGAAACAAGGCCTCTAACAAGCAAAACAAATGAAACAAAGCCTCTAACAAGCAAAACAAATGAAACAAAGCCTCTAACAAGCAAAACAAATGAAACAAAGCCTCTAACAAGCAAAACAAATGAAACAAAGCCTCTAACAAGCAAAACAAATGAAACAAAGCCTCTAACAAACAAAACAAATGAAACAAGGCCTCTAACAAGCAAAACAAATGAAACAAAGCCTCTAACAAGCAAAACAAATGAAACAAAGCCTCTAACAAGCAAAACAAATGAAACATAGCCTCTAACAAGCAAAACAAATGAAACAAAGCCTCTAACAAGCAAAACAAATGAAACATAGCCTCTAACAAGCAAAACAAATGAAACAAAGCCTCTAACAAGCAAAACAAATGAAACAAAGCCTCTAACAAACAAAACAAATGAAACAAGGCCTCTAACAAGCAAAACAAATGAAACAAAGCCTCTAACAAGCAAAACAAATGAAACAAAGCCTCTAACAAGCAAAACAAATGAAACATAGCCTCTAACAAGCAAAACAAATGAAACAAAGCCTCTAACAAGCAAAACAAATGAAACAAGGCCTCTAACAAGCAAAACAAATGAAACAAAGCCTCTAACAAGCAAAACAAATGAAACAAAGCCTCTAACAAGCAAAACAAATGAAACAAAGCCTCTAACAAGCAAAACAAATGAAACAAAGCCTCTAACAAACAAAACAAATGAAACAAGGCCTCTAACAAGCAAAACAAATGAAACAAAGCCTCTAACAAGCAAAACAAATGAAACAAAGCCTCTAACAAGCAAAACAAATGAAACAAAGCCTCTAACAAGCAAAACAAATGAAACATAGCCTCTAACAAGCAAAACAAATGAAACAAAGCCTCTAACAAGCAAAACAAATGAAACAAAGCCTCTAACAAGCAAAACAAATGAAACATAGCCTCTAACAAGCAAAACAAATGAAACAAGGCCTCTAACAAGCAAAACAAATGAAACAAAGCCTCTAACAGGCAAAACAAATGAAACAAGGCCTCTAACAAGCAAAACAAATGAAACAAGGCCTCTAACAAGCAAAACAAATGAAACAAAGCCTCTAACAAGCAAAACAAATGAAACAAGGCCTCTAACAAGCAAAACAAATGAAACAAAGCCTCTAACAAGCAAAACAAATGAAACAAGGCCTCTAACAAGCAAAACAAATGAAACAAGGCCTCTAACAAGCAAAACAAATGAAACAAGGCCTCTAACAAGCAAAACAAATGAAACAAAGCCTCTAACAAGCAAAACAAATGAAACAAAGCCTCTAACAGGCAAAACAAATGAAACAAGGCCTCTAACAAGCAAAACAAATGAAACAAAGCCTCTAACAAGCAAAACAAATGAAACAAAGCCTCTAACAAGCAAAACAAATGAAACAAAGCCTCTAACAAGCAAAACAAATGAAACAAAGCCTCTAACAAGCAAAACAAATGAAACAAGGCCTCTAACAAGCAAAACAAATGAAACAAGGCCTCTAACAAGCAAAACAAATGAAACATAGCCTCTAACAAGCAAAACAAATGAAACAAGGCCTCTAACAAGCAAAACAAATGAAACAAGGCCTCTAACAAGCAAAACAAATGAAACAAAGCCTCTAACAAGCAAAACAAATGAAACAAAGCCTCTAACAAGCAAAACAAATGAAACAAGGCCTCTAACAAGCAAAACAAATGAAACAAGGCCTCTAACAAGCAAAACAAATGAAACAAAGCCTCTAACAAGCAAAACAAATGAAACAAAGCCTCTAACAAGCAAAACAAATGAAACAAGGCCTCTAACAAGCAAAACAAATGAAACAAAGCCTCTAACAAGCAAAACAAATGAAACAAGGCCTCTAACAAGCAAAACAAATGAAACAAAGCCTCTAACAGGCAAAACAAATGAAACAAGGCCTCTAACAAGCAAAACAAATGAAACAAAGCCTCTAACAAGCAAAACAAATGAAACAAAGCCTCTAACAAGCAAAACAAATGAAACAAAGCCTCTAACAAGCAAAACAAATGAAACAAAGCCTCTAACAAGCAAAACAAATGAAACAAAGCCTCTAACAAGCAAAACAAATGAAACAAGGCCTCTAACAAGCAAAACAAATGAAACAAAGCCTCTAACAAGCAAAACAAATGAAACAAAGCCTCTAACAAGCAAAACAAATGAAACAAGGCCTCTAACAAGCAAAACAAATGAAACAAAGCCTCTAACAGGCAAAACAAATGAAACAAGGCCTCTAACAAGCAAAACAAATGAAACAAAGCCTCTAACAAGCAAAACAAATGAAACAAAGCCTCTAACAAGCAAAACAAATGAAACAAAGCCTCTAACAAGCAAAACAAATGAAACAAGGCCTCTAACAAGCAAAACAAATGAAACAAAGCCTCTAACAAGCAAAACAAATGAAACAAAGCCTCTAACAAGCAAAACAAATGAAACAAAGCCTCTAACAAGCAAAACAAATGAAACAAAGCCTCTAACAAGCAAAACAAATGAAACAAGGCCTCTAACAAGCAAAACAAATGAAACAAAGCCTCTAACAAGCAAAACAAATTAAACAAGGCCTATAACAAGCAGTTTCAGTAGGAGGCAGAAACAATTATCCAATTATCCTAACTAGAAAACACAAGAAAAACGAATTCCGTGAGAGTGGTTGGCATTGCATGTCATTTCATAAACGATGATCTACCAGCAATTGCATATATTGTCTGCCAGTCATCATAAATACATCTATGGTCATCGGTTGTTATCCGTCCCTTTGGGAGCATGGTATCATAACACACAAACCTTTGCGGCAAGAGTAGTACCAGGTAATGTGAATATATATGATCACATCACATCACATACCAACACACTAAAATGGCTTAAAGTATAACTATAACGTATTCTAATTCATAAAATCGTACAAGGAAATTAACCAAATTGGCTATTACCAACACAGACAACAGGTAACATAACGGGTGATCACACAAGGCAAAATAACTCAGTAATAACTCAATGATACATAAACTGGGACAAGAAACATGCAAATCAGAGGCCTTGTGATCTGAAGCCAACTACAAGAAAATACCAGAAAAACAAAACAAAACAAAATTTAAAACAAAAGTGAAAGAACATCTACTGAAATATCATGTGACATCAGGTGCTTACAGATCATGCCAAGCACGATATTTCAAGTCACTAATGATATAAATGTTCTGTTTAATTTTGTTACACAAGCCTTATATAACATGTAAGTTTATAACATCTTATTTTATCATGTAAACACCATATACGTAAATAGAATATCCATTGTAATTAATGGAATAAAGCGTTTTGAATTTGAATTCTATTTTTAATTACTGCTACTACTACCAATAATAATAATAACAATAATAATGATAATAGTAATAATAATAATAATAATAGTAATAATAATAGTAATAATACTACTAATAATAGTAATAATAATAATAATAGTAATAATAATAATAGTAATAATAATAATAATAATAGTAATAATAATAATAATAATAATAATAATAATAATAATAATGATAATAACAATGATAACAAAATGACAATAATAATAGTAATAGTAATATAAACAATAACAATTATGACAATTAGAATAATGATAGTGACAATATCAATAAAAAACTGATAATGATAATGCGGATGCTGATAATAACGATGAATTCCATTATCATTTACTAATAGTCCGAATTCTATTAAATATAAAATGTAATCAAATAGCGCCCCTACTTACCAGCCGAAGCATGTTGAAGAGGGAGAGTTCGAAAAAGACTTCGGTTTTCGAATGAAACATATCTACCGGCCTCACGTGCTTGTTGTAGGTGGTGAACAGGTCGTAGAAAAGTTTGTGTTCTCCGGAGGTGAAGTTTATGTTATCCGGCAAATCGACGGCACCTTCGCTTATCCGGACACCTGTTCGGGAAAGAGAGAAATGGCGGGGGGCGGGGGGGGGGGAGGGGGATGGGAAGGTTTTATTATCTTGTACTACTTTTTGTTTATCCGTTTGTATTCGTGTTTGGTGTGTGTGTTTTTTTCTTCTTCTTTCTTTCTTTCTTTTTTACCTTTCTTTCTCTTTTTTCATTTTCTTTTTTCTTTTTCTTTGATTCGCTCTGATCTGATTTTCATATTTGTATCTATTTCTACTCTGTGTGCATGTAAAGTGTCATATATGATAAATGCTGATTCGCCATATACACGAAGGACTTGCACAATATACACAAAACAATAATATACCATACATGATAGCAATGTACCAACCACACCTAAGCGCTGTTATACCACACGCACCACCTATGCTAAGCACTTTTGTACGACACACACACAAACGCTATCTCTATCAACGTTAAACACTTATATAACATACACTAATCGTTAATACACCACATTTTCATTCTCTTTCTCTCTCCCTCTCTCTCTATCTCTCGCTCTATCTATCTATTTATCTATCTCTTTCTCTATCTATCTATCTATTTATCTATCTCTTGCTCTCTCTCTCTCTGTCTATCTATCCATCTCAATCTCGCTCTCTCTCTCTCTCTCTCTCTCTCTCTCTCTCTCTCTCTCTCTCTCTCTGTCTCTCTCTCTCTCTCTCTCTCTCTCTCTCTCTCTCTCTCTCTCTCTCTCTCAGATGCAACTGGACAAGCAGTATAGATGGGGAATGGTCATGTATTTAAAATTTTAGTTTAATTATCTAATTACTAATCCAAAATGTTTAGTATGTTTTTTAAGCGTAAATGTTAGCATTCTATAAAGATTAATTTCCCGAGTGTTTAACATATTTTCCTGAAAAAAAAACTACAAGAAAAAAATAAATTTCACTTTACTTAAAAGAGGACTCACCAAGATATATTGTGCTTGAATAGTTGGTTGTTATTTTTGTTATCATTAATATTATCATAGTTATTGTCATTATCCTTATTGTTGTTATTATTATCATCATCATAATTGTTATTACTATTATCACTATTATTATTATTATCATTAGTGTTAGTAATAGTAGTAGTATCATCATCATCATCAATACTATTAGCATTATTACTATCATTATTATCTTTATCATTATTGTTGTTATAATTTCTATCATCATCATTGCCAGTATCATTGTTATTTCTATTATTACTATTATTAACATTACTATCATTATCATTATACTATCATTATTATTATACTATCATTATCATTATACTATCATTATAATTATCCTTTTTCTCATTACTATTATCCTTATTTCTATCCCTATCATTATTGCTGTCATCATTATTATTATCATTATTATTATTACTGTTATCATCAACATTATTAACATTATTATTATTACTATATGTTCTATTACTCGTACTATTACTATTACCAGTCTTCATCATCATTATCATTGTAATCATTTTCATTATCACTATTACTGATGTTACCACTATCATCATCATCATTATCATTATTCATATTTTCATCATAATTATTACTGATATCATTTCATCTATTCCTTTTTTATCTATTTGTTGATTTATTTCCGCATTTATCTCTTTTGGCATAAGGGTGCAAGTCGTTTAAAATGTTACACAAACTATATCAAAACTGCAAATACGTCGAAACGGTTTGTACTTATTTATTTATCTATTTATTTATTTATTTACTGTATAGGTAATAAAACTTTATTGTAATCTATTGAAATTCGAGATCATGTTCTTTGATTGAGCATTTGCAACGTGTCTTTTGAGTTGCATGACTTTTAATCAAATGATTATGACAGAATTCATAATTTTCTCTCTCTCTCTCTCTCTCTCTCTCTCTCTCTCTCTCTCTCTCTCTCTCTCTTTCTCTCTCCTTCGTTCTCTCTCTCTCTCTCTCTCTCTCTCTCTCTCTCTCTACAGATATTCACACACACAAAATCATTCTAGAAAAAAACATGCACATTCTAGCACACATTCTTCAGACATGTTGTACTTAATCAGAATCAAAAAGAAAAATAAGAGAAATACGATTAGAACAAAATGTAAAAATCTCGGTTTAAAAAAATCTCTCACAAAATTGATCAAAAAATACCACAAAATTAGAAAAAATAATAATTAAATGTCGAGCCACAGTAATTACACAAAGTGAGCAGTAATGCGATTTATATATCAATTATACATATTTAAAAGTATCTTTTAGTCTGGTATTTCACGCAGAGTTTGAAAATAGGTAAATAAAATCCAGATTTGCAGTACGTCGGTTAAACTTTCCAGTATAAAATGTCTTTCATGCTGTATGTGTAAGAGATAATTGGTAAAAGACTCTGTTTTTTTATACATTTTATCTCCACTAATACCAAAATAAATGTTGGGTATAATTGGGTATGTGGTATGCAGGAATTCCAACTTGTAAAAAGAAAGTACCACAAGATTTTTTTTTTTGTGTGTGTGTGGGGGGGTGGGGGGTCTTTATTTGAATTGTTCAAAGGAAAATGTACTTGTTACTTTAATATCTTATGGGTATTCTCTGTCTTTTGTTCATCACAATATGGTATCAATGGATTTTTTTCAGGATTAAGATGGAATGTTTGTTACATGATGAATGCGTCAATCATTGCAGTTTCTTTCATAATTTTATCGTAGAATTTTCGTAATTATGCAAAAAAGTTATGACATAGTCTAGGTCAGATATTTGCATTCCATTTCACCATTATCATGACGAAATATTTTTATAAAGAAGAAGTAATTATTGTTTCTCTCTCTCTCTCTCTCTCTCTCTCTCTCTCTCTCTCTCTCTCTCTCTCTCTCTCTCTCTCTCTCTCTCTCTCTCTCTCTCTCTCTCTCTCCATCTATCTATCTCAACATTTCAACAGCCGGAAAGGAGCTAAAGATCGACTCGACTTACCCGCCATCAAAAATATAAGCGTCGCAAAAGCTGTACCTGTGGCGGCCATCTTGTCTTGATAGTCAGGAACAACAGGCGTTCAAAATTATTGAAAGAAAATATACATGCTTATTTTTTCTCCTTTGGTGATATGATAAAAAGAACTTTCTCTTGATGTCTTTTCCGTTTTGCTGGGATTCAAACCGTTCTTAAAACAGGAATTATGATAAGAGTAACTCGGCGTGACAGAGCTTCGACTTTCACAGATCAGGATGTTTTGTCGACTTCTTTCTGCTGAAGACTCGCTGCATAAAACTTCGTCTTTCAAAGAGAAAGTCCAGAAGATAAAACACTGGGCCACGTGGGACAATTATATCAAGTCACAAACAGCTGGACGGCCTCAACGTAAGTCAGAGAAGGTCAAGAGAATGGTTCACGCACGACCTGCACCTCGCCCCAGCTGGCCAACGTCTGACATGGGAGACAGGATAGCAGCTCCTTCCATATTTTTTTCTTTCTAGAAACCTACAATATTGAAAGGTGAAATATGTGTCGCAGCGAGGAAAGACCCTATCCAGCGAGCTGCTATTGGCCAGCGCGAGAGCCAATCACAGACGGTGAATGATTAGCATCGATTTAAAATATTCCGGAACCGATAGAGGGTTCTCCAAACCGACACTTAGCTAAGTACATGTCATGGCTGGCGGCTGTAATTTGCATCTTGACGGAGAGGCACGTTCCAATCCGGTTCCAATCCACTTCGGTTATGACTGGGCGAGCGAGAGCGATCGGCGTAGGTTAGGTTATCACAGTTATCGGTTGAGGAGTCGAAATGGTCGAAATGAATGTCTTTGTTGACTCATTTAGGAGGGATAAACTGGATGGCTTGTTTAAGAACGCCATGGAAGACGAAAGTATGATCGGACAGATATGTGTATATGTATATATATTACACAGACACACACAAACATATAGTTTGTACACACACACGCACACACATACATACACACACACACACACACACACACACACACACACACACACACACACACACACACACACACACACATATATATATATATATATATATATATATATATATATATATATATATGGGGGGGGGGGTATTTTTAAATCTAGACGAGAGATATGGTGCAGTTGCTTTCAGTTTCCAATATCTTTGAACTTGACATGCTGCATTTACGCAAACATTTATCATTACCTAAAATGTGAAAAAATCCAATATGCGACCTTTGAAATTAAGTGACAAACTATTAAGAAGAGGACTGCTATATGAAAATCTTGATTTATAAGAATGTAAGGTAAACGTTTCATAAATATATTGTAAGATCAACATTCCTCCATACAATTTAATAAACCTGTGAGTAGAGAGAGATCAATCTATTATTGAAATTCAAATATTTCAAGAATAATCCGATTCCCAGATACGACGCCAGCTGGAACAAAATGTTCGAATCCCAGACGATGGCCACGGCTTCCGACCTTAAAATGCAGAAAGACCTAAACATGGAAGAAATAAAAAAAGAAAAGGAGGGAAGGATATTTTAGTGAACGTAAATACCACGTAAGTATTATTGATTATGCAATGAACGAGAAGCGGTCAGTCCGTTGGAAGCTGGTTCCCACGACCCGTGCCTCCGTATTCATGTCTCCATGAATATTTGGCGCCAA
>NC_091557.1:7445885-7450885 GCF_042767895.1 Penaeus vannamei | reverse complement strand
CCATAGGTCACATGGAATAGATGTAGCTCCCATAGGTCACATGGAATAGATGTAGCTCCCATAGGTCACATGGAATAGATGTAGCTCCCATAGGTCACATGGAATAGATGTAGCTCCCATAGGTCACATGGAATAGATGTAGCTCCCATAGGTCACATGGAATAGATGTAGCTCCCATAGGTCACATGGAATAGATGTAGCTCCCATAGGTCACATGGAATAGATGTAGCTCCCATAGGTCACATGGAATAGATGTAGCTCCCATAGGTCACATGGAATAGATGTAGCTCCCATAGGTCACATGGAATAGATGTAGCTCCCATAGGTCACATGGAATAGATGTAGCTCCCATAGGTCACATGGAATAGATGTAGCTCCCATAGGTCACATGGAATAGATGTAGCTCCCATAGGTCACATGGAATAGATGTAGCTCCCATAGGTCACATGGAATAGAAGTAGCTCCCATAGGTCACTCGAAAATCATGGGTCTGGTACACATATGCATAACACTGATACACTAACCTAGAGAGCTCATTTCATTAATAAAAGTTGCATTCTTGTATTCAGATCTATTTGCTGAGGCAGATCATATGTTTGGAAATAATTTGTTATTACAATATCTTGCGGAGAAGGGGTTTCAGGTTTGTGTATCTGTAAGAAAAGTCGCAACTGCTTGTTAAAAAATAACGCAAACATGATTTCAAAACAGGTGCAAAGTGTCTGCTGGACAAAACACTTCCCGCGTTGATATTGTCGTTGTTTTCAACCTCTTGCAAACGTAACCACTATAAATCCCTATATAACGATTTTCATTGTATAAACAATACAGTAGATGCAGACGGAGGGCTTTTATAACTTTTTTTTTTTTTTGCTTGTTGCGTAAACCCGGACATGCACTCCTTCATTCTCTCTCTCTCTCTCTCTCTCTCTCTCTCTCTCTCTCTCTCTCTCTCTCTCTCTCTCTCTCTCTCTCTCTCTCTCTCTCTCTCTCTCTCTGTCTGTCTGTCTTTCTCTCTCTCTCTACAGGCATACATACCTATATATGTACATTTGTGTATATATATGCGTGTGTGTGTGTGTGTGTGCGTGCGTGCGTGTGTGTGTGTGTGGCGGACAGCGCAAACTCACCAGATTGAGGACGTTGAAGAGTGCGATTTCGAAGTGGATGGTTATGATGTCGTCGTGAGAAAGGATGGGTCGTGTGTGCTTGTTGTAGTTTTTGAACAGGTCGTCGTACAACAGGTGCTGGTCGGACGGACTGTGGCCCACATGCAGCACCTCGTCCTGGCCGCTGCCTCCGTCTCCGATACCAATTCCTTTTGCGTGGGTAGATCTTAGCATTTATGGTGTCTAAGAGTTGGAGGCGAATATATAAAATAGTTGGATTTACGTCGGGCACAACACTAAGTCCTTGCTCGTTCTCAGGGGACATTTTCCTTCAAAAGGACACAGAATTGAATAAATGCTGAAATATATTTTGCATAGGTGTGTAACTAGCCTCTCTAACAGGGATTCGAACACAGTTTAGGTAAAGTCACAGCCAGAGAGAACTAAACTAAGTAGTTAGCCCAACACGCCTCACTATAGAATCTCATTAAGGTCTATAAATAGCTCAATAATAATGTCTACTCATATTTGACAACTGACAGCGAGGGTTTATAGACAATCAGAACTTTGTCATATATACGTATTAGAATATAATGACATTCTTATATTTCCGTGAGAATGTATATCCAACGCATTACGGTAGTTTATCTATTCATCTAAAACTATTCTTCATATAACTAGTCTGTCCCCCTCTCCCTTTTCCGACACAGGCGCGCCTTACCCTTCGTCGACGACTGCGTGGCCTTGGCGATGGGCACCTCCCCGCCCGTCGCTGCCTGCTGAGCCTGAGTCCTTGGCATCGGGCCTTCCCGAGGGCGCCCCTTGCCCGTAGGATGCAGCATCACCACAGGTTTTTTCCCTGAATCCTCCAACAAGGACAGGGTGAGTGGCTGGCTGTTTCCCTCTCCCTCCAACCTTGTCCTTGAGGTAGTAGAGGCCAGGGTCCCCTCTTGGCCTTCCGTCGGGGGCGTTGCCGCGGGGTCGATCGCGGCCGAGAGAAGGACGGTGGTGCAGAGATACCCTGGGTTTGCAGAGGGGTATGTGGGAAGAAACAAGGGTCGCAAATTGGAACATAGGTAATATAAATAAATGTGGGTCTACCTCTCTTTCTCTCACTCAGTCGGTCATCATATATATGTGATAATGAGAATGACAATAATGATGTTGATGACAATAACAATCATAATCATACAGCTGATAATAAGAATTTTACTAATGTTGCTAATAGATAATGGGAATCATAAAAAAAGAGTACTACTCTCTTCCTCTTTCACTTTCCTTCTTATGTCTTTCCCTTCCCCTCTCGCTTTTTTTTTTCCTTTCTCTCCCCTTCTATCCTTCTCCTTAAATTCACTAATTCCATATTAAGCCATACATCTGTCCCTTCCTCCTTCCCTCCTCTTCCTCCTTAAACCTTCCACCTCCCTCGCTCCCTTATCCCTTCCCCTCTTAATCCCTCTTTCTCCTCCCTTTCCCCTTACCCATCTCCTTTTCCTCTCGAAAACCCTTCTGTTTCCCCTCTGTTTCCACTTCCTCATCTTCTCCATTTTCCCTTTCTCCTCTTTCTTCTACCTTTTCCTTTCTCCTCCCTTTCCTACCATCCTTATAACAACAGTAACAATAATGATTCTAATAACAATAATGATAATGATAGAGGTAGAATAAGATCTCATGAATTTGTGTGTGTGTGTGTTATTCTTTGATATTTATGCATTCAATTACCACTCCATTTTTCACCAAAGGAATTAACTAATTAATTAAGTCCGCAGTCACATGCAACATATTTTAAGGCGTATTATTTTATGTGCTGTATACTAATAAATGGTAGACATATTACTGCACGAAACACCAGCAGGGTTATAAGATGTTAATGCAAATTTAGCATTAAGTTGATATTATTATTACCAATATGAATGTTTGGAATAACAAGAATAGTATTTATTGTTATGCTGATAATGCCATTAGCAATAACACTGATGAATGTAATGATGCGGGCAATAACAAATATAAAGGTAATAATGATAATACAAACATTAATGTGATGATGTCTTTACTATTACTGATTATAACAAAAGTGATATTGGTAATTGTGATTATGATAATAATAGAAATAGCTAGAATGATAACAACGATACCATTACGAATAATGTTAAGTGATACAAATACATAGAACAAAAATAAATTAAATGAAAATTTCTAACTTCACGTCTTGATTTCTGGCAGTTCTAATGCCACTTAGAATTTCCTGAAATGTGAAATATACAAAAAAAAAAAAACATCAATCGTGTTTACAATCTTGACATGAATCAACTTGAACTATCCGCGGCCCACGGATACTCATGATAAAAAGTTGATTCATTGCAAAGTAGAAAAAACATCACTTTACAATCTTGTGTTGAAATGAAACTGAAGAATCTCTGGTAAGTGAGGTGACTATAGGTTTATGGTCTTGATATATGTAGAAATTTATAAGTGAATGAATGAAAGAATACATACATACGCACATACACATACACACATACCAGCATGGAAAATACGGCATCTCGGGTGTGCACGAAAAAAAAATGAAGTGTGCAGCGGTTACCAAGTGTACACTTCAAGAGTACTCATCCAGAAACTTTTTAGATAACCTTCAATTAGACTATTAATAAATTAATCGTTCCATTTCGATGTTACATAATTATTTTGATCGTTGAGTACCGCAAATCACTCAGGTGAGCAACCAGAAACTCAAACAATAATCTCGGATGTGCATCTGCCGCACATACCATACTGGCACACAAATATATGTATATGTATATGTATATATATATATATATATATATATATATATATATATATATATATATATATATATATATATATGTATGTATGTATGTATATATATATATATATATATATATATATATATATATATATATATATATATATATATATATATATATATGTATATATATATATATATATATATATATATATATATATATATATATATATATGTGTGTGTGTGTGTGTGTGTGTGTGTGTGTGTATCATTATTGTTATCATCACTATCATTATCATAACTGTTATTATTTCATTATCATTTTAATCGTTTTTGTTATTATCATCAGTATTATCATTTATATCTTTATTATTTTATATTATTACTATCGATATCATTACCATCATTATCATTTTTATTAATATTATCATTATTGTTGTTACTATTATTACCATTGCAATCATTGTAATTATTATTGTTGTTATTATTATTATCATTATTATTATCATTACTATAATTTTTATTATTATCATCCATATTGATATCATTACTGTTATCATTTTCATTGTTAATGAAATCATTATTATGATTATTGTCTTTTGTTATCATTTTCTTTTTATTATCGCTATTATTATTGTTATTATTATCATTATCATCCTTATCCTTATTAGTATCATCCATATCATTATTATTATCATCTTTGTTATCATCATTATTATCATTGTTATTATCATCATTATTATATTCATCATTATCGTTATCAGTCCTTTTATCATGATCAGCATTATTATCACTATTGTTACTATTTTTGTGATAATTATCATGATTGCAATTAATATCATTATTTTCATTATTATCATCAGTATTGTCGTTGTTGTTATTACTATCATCAATATTATTATTTCCATCTTTATTACATTTATCATCACAATTATTATTACTACTATCATTATCATTATCATTCCTATTGTTACTATTATTGTAATCAGTCATGACTGTTATCATTATGATTACTAATATCGTCATCATCATTTTCCACCATTTTCATTATCATTATTACTATCATTACTGTCATCAGTGGTGATATGTTTAGCATTATCATCATTATTATAACATACACTTCATAT
>NC_091557.1:7390885-7410885 GCF_042767895.1 Penaeus vannamei | reverse complement strand
ATTCCTCTTAAGCCGATACTATCTGTTTTTGTTGGACATTTGCCGTGGAGGTATTTGTTACCGAGAGCAACACACCCTTTGTGACAAGCTCTCAAAACCAGGGTATTATGTGAACCAAAAGCTAACCTTTCCTACGTTTTATCATCCCCCAGACAGGGGGACCAACCCCCCCCTGTACCCCCCTGTATTAGCAACTTTTAAAAATATTAAACTACAGCAGTGGTGTCTGTGTTGTTTATCACTATTTCTTATGTTCAATAAGATGTCGGTGTCCATTTCCCACTATCACTGTGTCACTCAGTAATAATAACTGCCATGGAACTACCCAAACCCCAACATTCTTGACCACAATTGCGGGGGAGGGTATGGCAATGGATTTGTATCTGCCATAGACTAGTGTCAATCATCTCTTTAAGGAGCTTTTGTGTGTGGGTGCGAGTGCCCATAGGTATGGCTGGGTGCTGGGGATCGACGGGGAGAGCCTGGGCGGCTCCCCCGATGGCTATGGCCTGGGTAAGCCTAGTTGCAGCTGCTGTTGTCTTACTTTGCTGGAGGATCGTGAGTGCTGAACTTGGCCCGGGTGCCAGAGCTTAAGTAGGGCTGAGCTGTGCCAGCTACCTGGGAACGAGGGGAGCCTGTGGTCCAATAGGCAAGCTGTGAGGTGTCCAGTGTCAGCCACTCAGGTCTCGGTATGCGTCTTTGAGAAGCTGCTGATGGTGAGGGTGAGAGGACAGGCTGTGAACCTGGACCCAACCTGTAGGAAAATATGCTGCACTGTAGGTTGCGGGGGTCGGCTACAATGGCATGAAAAGTACCAGGGAAGTTGCTGACAAAGTTATATCACTATATTGACTAGTACCGAGGGTTGTACCCCTTGCGCTACCCAGCCTTAGAAGACATTGGTAATTGTTACTGATAGCAACACACCCTCTCAGAGTAACTTGAAGAAATGTGATATTACTCTGCAGGAAATGATTTCATCGATTAGTGGCATTGTTTCTTCTGTGAATGAATCATTGAAGAGATAATAGTACCATTTCTCGATCAACAATCTTGATTTGATAGTCCCGATAGCTGGGGAGGGCATAAAGAGTATCAGGGAAATTACAAGGTAAAGTAGGCTTAACTAAGAAAAATAGAGTATGAAAATGTGTAAAACCAGCACACACAAAACGCTTAGAATTAGCCAATGAAACTATGGACATGCCCGCCATATTTGAAACTACGAACTGCTACACAAACAAAAAAGTAAAAAATAAAAACATGGGAAACCAACAGCTTTTGGCAAAATCTATGAAAGTTCACACTGCCCCCCCCCCCCCCATTAATTATATAATAGCACATTATGTCATTAATGAAATTTAATCTACTCTAGAATAGTGTCCCTGGCACACAGTCATGGGTGTTGTTTAGTGTAAGCTAAAAAGTTGTTCACTTGTTTGGCTTAGTTTGCAGTTGTTGAAGGATTACAGCCTTTCATAGAGAGCTTAAAGTCTCTCTAGTTTCTATTACTGGATAATCTTGTATACCACAGCCATAGCCATAGACAACAGGGAAAACATATGTCCTAAAAAAGACTTCCAGCGTGAGTGTCTTAGCTTCATCACTGTTGATTGCAAATAGAGAGGAGAGCACCTCTCAGACTAAAAGATTTTGCTAGGAAATTTCTGCCCCCTCCCCTCTAAAGTATTTTTGCAACATAACACATCTGGGAAAAAAACACATCAGTTACATGACAAAGTGGTAAAGTAATTCTGTAGCAGCCAAACTTGTTTGATTATACTCTTGTTACATTTGAGCTTGCTTATTTATATTAATTGAATAGTAATCATATATTGTATTGATATCTACTTTTCTGAATGTTGTTAACGAATACATATATATATAGCTTATTTATGCAAAACATTTATTTCATTATAATTCTTTTGACCCCACAGCCAGCGTGGAGAGCAGCGGAGAGTACGTCTATCCTCTGGTGGGAGAGATGAAGAGCCCCCAGCCAAGCGAAGACCCCCAGGGGGGGTCTTTGCCAGGTAAGAAGATTACTTTACTTTTATTTCCTTGAATTGATATTAGGTTCTGCCTCACTTCCTCTTTCTCAGTAAGGTGCTGCTAGAGGTTACCAGGGGGGGCTACAAGAAATATAGGTCAATATTGCAGAAATATAGATTTGATGTAATTGATTTACTCTACATAAAGGTCATATTCGCTGGAGATTCTTGCGTATAATGATATAATATTGAAAGAAATAGCCTTTACTTAACTTCTACTGGATAGACAGCATAACAGCAGATCAGGAACTCAAGTGTAGATACATGCATACCTTTCAGCAACTTCTCTGCTTCCTGGTGTGCAGGTGCATTCCCCATTCACCTACATATATTTACTTACTTACTTACTTACTTTTTTTTTTTTTTTTTTTTTTTTTTTTTTTTTTTTTTTTTTTTTTTTTTTTTTTTTTAGAAAGAGAAAGAAAAGATTAATAAAGGTGCATGATATTTTTCATATAGGCTTCCCCAACTCTTAGAAATTAATTCAGGGATGCTGCAGGAGAGGAAAGGCAGAAAAAAGTTGCTTTAGGGTTTTCTGCAATAGAAAAGAACAGTTTGTATTCCAGGCTGGGTGTGATAGGATTCTCTTTGTTCCAGGCTGGGAGGTGTGGTGCAAGATCAGCAGCATGTTGACCACAGAGGGAAGCCCCGAGATTTTCGCGGGGAGCACCGTCCCACTCCAGACTTGAGGGGAGACTTGCGGGCGGAGATCCATGGGGATATGCGAGGCAGACGAGTGCAGGAGGTGGCTGAGGAGGATGAGAAGATGCCTAAGGTATGCACCATTTTTTTTTTCTTCTTCTTCTTCTTCTTCATCATCTCCTTATACTTATACTTCTTTTTTTCTTTTTAGTCACAAGTCTAGCTGTGGATTTTTTTTATGAGAGAGAATTTTGTGAAATGGGATTAATTACCAGATGATTATGCACTCCCCCACCTTCTTATGCATTAGGGCAAGATCATCATCATCTCGGCTTTCTCCCACTTCTATATGGGGTTGCCACCTCCACTGATTTCTATTTTGCTTCCTCTTCTGTAATTCCTTTCAGTTGCAGGTCATCCCTTACACAGTCTCACCATCTCTTTCTTGGTCTTCCCTCTTCCTTCTATCTTGAACTTCCATCTCCATTGCATGTCTTCCAACATGGTTTTCGTCCCTTCTCAGCAGGTGTCCATACCACCTCAGTCTCCCTTCTCACATTTTCTTTGATATTTCTACCACTTTTACCAACCTGTGCTGGTGCACATATATTCAGTTTTGGACCTGCTTATTCTTATTCCCCTTTCCTCTGATGCTGTTCTCCACCTTTCTAGATTTACCTCTAGATCCTCGCTCCTCTCTGCACACAATACAACGTCTTCAGCATACAATTGCTCCATGGCACTGTCTCTCTTACATTTCTGGTCATCACACCCATCACAATGTTAAAGATTAATGGGCTAGGTACCGACCCCTGATGTAGTCTCATTTTTACCTCTAAGCCATCCGTCTCACCAACACTGCTTCTCACCCTGGTGATTGCATTCTGGTATATTTCTTGTATCATTCTAACATACTTTTCAGGAACCATCTTCTCTCACAGACTTCTCCAAAATTCTTGTCTTGGTACTCTATCATAGGCCTTTTCAAGGTCTATGAATACCATATGTAAATCTCTTTGCTTTTCTCTGAATTTTTCCATCACCTGCCTAAGACAAAATATTCCATCAGATGTTCCACTTCCTTTCATAAATCTTAGCTGTTCTTTCCCTATATCTACTTCTTCTCTTAGTCTGCCATCTATAATTCTTTCCAATATTTTCACAGTGTGGGACACAAGTTTAATGCCTCTATAATTGCTACATTCTTGGACATCACCTTTACCTTTGAAAATAGATACCAGTATACTTTCCCGCCACTCTTTCGGTATCTTTTCTTGCTCTAAAATCTTCATCATTAGGTCGTATAGGATGTCTACCCTTTCTTCTATGGCTTTCAAACCTCCACTTAGATTAAGTCACGCCCTGTTGCTTTCCCATTCTTCATCTAGATGTATTGGGGCAAGATGTTATTTATATTTGTCTCCCACAGCCATCTCTGCCTTCGTCTGTGGCTCGCCCCCAGGCAGACATGAAGTCCCGTACAGAAGCTGCAGCTGAGCTTACCAAGGATAGAGCTTCTCGGGACAGGTGATACTCTTTATTTTTGGGGAAAATATGTGTGTGTATAATATATTACATAATAGTGATAGACCTAAGTAATATACTATTGCATTATTATATACACATAAATGACACTTGTAACTTCTTAGGAACCGCCGCATGTTTGGTGCTCTACTTGGTACTCTCAAGCGATTCAAGAATGATGAAGCAAAGCAGAAGGATAAGGTGAGCTGATCTTAGAAATGACTTTTTTCCCCGTAATTCTCAATTCTTTCATGAGACATATCAGTACCTTGACATGTATGTGGAAAAGGGAAAATATTAAGTTGTGTTACACACAGTAATTCCCAGTATTGTATATAGGAAGAACAGCGCGCTGCCATTGAGAGGAAGCTGGAAGAAAAAGGTCGTGTGGAAAAGGAGGAGTTGCGCCGAGAGCGACTAGAACTGATCAACCAGAGGCAAGAGAGGAAAGCACAGATCAAACGTCTCACTGTTAAGATGGCCCGTGTGAAAGAGGTGAGTCTCTCCTTAATGCATGTTTGCTCAAGCAAATGAGATTGTGTGTGAGAACACAGGGAACTTCTGTTCACATGACAGATATATATGTATCTTGATGATAAAAGAATTAAATATCAATTTTTTCTTGCATAGGCAATAGGATATGGCATGGGAAAGGTTTGTCAATGGATTTTTTTCTGTATCTGTTATTTGAGCATCATTATAAAATCTTTCAGCATGAGCAGTGGGAGGCACACCAGATGAAATTAACCAGATTCATAAGAACCAAGTCCACGCCCTCCATCTTTTGGATCCCTCGAACCCACACTGCCAAGACCACTAGCCTCGTGCGAGCCTCACACGATAACATCATGAGTAAGTTTGACTTTATTCTAGAATGGAAAGTAATTAGAAGTGCATGAGTTGTAACTGTAGTTGATGCAGGTCATGTTGTGAGAAATATTTGAAGAATGGTCTCATTGAGTTTTGTATAGAAGTGCATTATTTGAATGGCTTTCAGGTTAAGTAGCCACTAACTTCTTTTTGTTAATTCATTTCACTGTGTTCATTTTCAGAATAAAAAGTAGTTGTTTGATAGGGCATATTCATGGAAAGTACTTATACCATTATACCATTATTTTGCAGATTACAGTTTTAAATTTTTTTATGGAAACATTTACATGGTAATTGATAATATCTCCATACATTGCTCTATCTTTATGATATTCTTTGTCATCAATCCTCAGGTATAGTTAAATCTTTTGTAATATCTGCAGGATGTCATAAAGAGAACTTTTATATTTCTTGGTTTTTGCTGTGTCTTGCAACTAATTTGGTGGTAAACAATGACACCTCTAATGTATTTATAAAAGGCACTGGCAAGTACTAGCTAAAATTAAAGCATAAACATATGGGAATCTTTTGAAATATTTGGTCTATGAGTGAGGTAGACCTTTTTTTTGTGTATAATGGAGATAACCCTCTTTATTTCATTGTTAATAATAAAAACTTTTGTTTGTTTTAGTTTTAAAAAAGCTCATAATTTATTATTAAATTTTTATATTCTATAACCCAAGAGAATGCTTAGTTTATTTATTTAAATCGATCAACTTTTGCAGGGGAACTCGAAGAGGACCGTCTCCGGATGAAGGAAGAGCTGGAGGAGATACTAGGGTCACGTGCAGAGGATGATCAGGGCGAGATGGGCAGGGATGGCGCAGAGGGGGGGGAGGAGGAGGAGGAGGAGACCTACGTGCACAGGGGGGTCCGCTCAGCCGTCGCCAGGCAGGGGGAGGGGGGTGTCAGTACCTCTCTTGATAACTGTCCTGGTAAGTTTAATCAGTCTGCTATGCAAAATATTTTTATCTTTATGAATATTGTTGGTTATAACATATGATTAAGTATCGGTTATTGATTATCATAGATGGTTTTGGTATTAAAAGGCTGTGTATAATAAACAACTTCCAATGTTTCCCTTCACAGATTTGTTAGATTACGAGGCTGAGGAGGGAGAGCTAGTATATGGTGAGGCAGACCTGTCAGGTAAGGATGATGATGACACTGAGCGTATGGTAGTCCAGGTCGACGGCAGGGGAGAAGGTGCTCGAAAGGTAGAAATTGTAGCTAGCCAGTCAGAGGAAGGAACATCAGGTTTAGAGAGAGAGAGTAAAGGCAATGATAGTGAGAAGGAGAATGAAGGGAAACCAAGGGATGGGAGCAGGGAGAGGGAAAGGGATAGGTACAATAGGGAGAAAGATAAGAATAGGGAAGGAGACAGGGATAGGAAGAACAAGGAAAGGGGTAAAGAGAAAGATAGAATTAGAGAGAAGGATAGAGATAGGGAGATGGAAAGAGATAGAGGGAAAGACAGGATTGTTGGGAGGGATAAAGAGAGAGAGAGGGAGAGGGACAAGTCAAAGGAGAAGAGCAGAGATACAGTAGAGAGGGAAAAGAATAGGGACACAGGCAAGAACAGAGAAGTGCAGACCCTCTACAATAA
Source organism: Penaeus vannamei (assembly GCF_042767895.1). Taxonomy (NCBI): domain Eukaryota; kingdom Metazoa; phylum Arthropoda; class Malacostraca; order Decapoda; family Penaeidae; genus Penaeus; species Penaeus vannamei. The sequence goes on along the minus strand of NC_091557.1, from coordinate 7,404,192 downwards.
AGAGACAGAGCTGGAGGCCACGGTTGTGCATGTCAAAATTGAGAAAGACGATGATGATGAAGCAGGGCCCAAAGCATCCGAGGCTGCATTCAAGAAAGTCAAGGAGGAGAAACCTGACAAGGCACCCACAAGCACAGCTGACAAGCCTGATGTGGATGTGGCTTCCGTCCCCACCGAAATCCCCCCTTTACCTCCTGCATCCACATTGCCACTGCCTCCAGCCACTGCTGCTCCACCTTCCCCTCCCCCTGCGGGTCCTGAACCCAGTGAGGAGGAGCAACAGGAATGCCAAACAGAAGATCCTGAGAGAATGGAGGAGAGCAGCAGCCACAAAAATGATGATGAACCAGCTGCCTTGTCCCACAGTCCAACCAGTGGGAAAGATCCACCTCCCACAGAGAGCAAAAACACACAGGATAAGAATGACAAGGAAGGGGAAACAGAGGTAGGTAAAAAATCTTCATCCAAGTCCAAACACAACAGGGATGAAAAGGCAAAAGCACAGAAAGCACAGAAGAAGCTTGATAAAAGGAAGAAGAAGAAAGCAGGTGAAGAAAAGAAAAAGAAGAAGAAGGGTGATGACTCGGGCTCATCAGACAATAGCAGTAGTGAAGACAGCAGTAGTGATAGTAGCAGCGATAGTAGTGATAGTGGTAGCTCAGATTCAGAGAGCTCGTCATCCAGCTCCGGGTCATCCTCTGGGTCTTCATCTGACTCGGAAAGTGACTCCAGCTCCACCACCAGCTCAGGCACCGACTCTGAGTCAGATCAGGAGAGAAGGAAGAGAAAGGTGAGGCGGAGAGGACGAGAATCAAGAAGTGGGGATAGCAGTAGTGATAGTGAAGGAGAAGGGGGAGAGAAGAAGAGCAGGAAAATGACAAAGAAGAAGGACTCCACAGAACATGGGAAGGCAGTGAATGTTAAAATAAAGGAGGAGCCACCAAGTGATGAGGAAAAGAGTAAGAGAGATGCAAAAGAGAAAAGTAAAGATAAAGACACAAAAGGGAAGGAAAAGGAGGGCTCGAAAGCTAAGGAAGGGGATAAGGAAAGGGAGAGGGATGCTGGTAGACGAAGGGAAAGGGAAAAAGAGAGGGAGAGGGAGAGAGACAAGGACAAAAAGAATATTAGGAGCAAAAGCAAGGAGAGGAAAAGGGAGAGGAGCAGGAGTAGAGAACGTAGAAGAGACAGGAGTAGGAGCAGGGATAAAGAGAGGAAAGGTGACAGGAAAGATAGGCGATAAGATTTTACTTCCAGAGAAGGTAGTAAGGGCATTACTGGGGAGGTTGATGCAGGGGGGTTATTTTGAAAGGAGTCTTTTCATTCTAAAGTGCTCTCTTTTAGTGATGTGTTTGTAAAAAAGTCATTTCATTAGACAAAGTTGGTATATATATGAACCATATACTAAAAACTGCATATGAGAAGTTGAAGAAGTTGAGCATGAGCTTTATACTTCCATCTAAGCTAGTTAAAAAAGGCCATGGCTGAATCTATTATCACCATTTTCTAATATAATAGATTAAGTAGAAATGTTTTGAAGATCTAACAAAGGTACATGTTTTTAAAAATTAACTGTTTATACTCCTTATTGATGAAAGTTAATTCAGTCATGGTTAATAGAGGATAAAGTTCTCTTATTTTAGTTTCATTATATACAGATATATATTTTTTTTCACTTTTTCTTTTTTCTTTTTTTTTAGTTTTAATTTATCTTCCTTTTTTATTGATACCAACTTCTTTTCCAGTATATGTTAGATTTTTTGTGAAATAAAAATGATCCCACAGGATTCCTGTTTATCTATCCTTAAATATATTTATATAAAGAGTGTATTTACAAAAAATTATTGGTAATTATATTGGGGATTCATATACAGATGAGAGAGAGCATGCCCAGCTGCTGAGTGATCTTTTTTTTCTTTCTGGTGATCATACTGTATCATAAAAATAGGTATAGAGTTTGTAAAACAAGACAAATTTGGGATCAATCTACATGTAAGTAATAATTCCTTTAAATTGATTTTTTTTTTTCGCAAGGTGCATCTCTAAGCTTCAGGCATCAAATGTATTTACTAATCCTAAAACATGAAATGTTTACTAATTCATAATGAAAAGATTTGAAGTGCCTTCAGTATTTCAAGGTCACAAAGTAAAAAAATGTATGGTAGCAAGGGAGCAAAGCTCAGTCAAAAGCTTGTTTTATGTATAATGAAAAATTGCTATCTTATTCTGGTATGAATATTTCATATAATTGGGTATAGAAATTTTTGAAGTCAAAGTTTGTTATTTTTGGTAAAGTTCCATGCCCAAGATCTTTAAATATTATACAGAAAACCTTTTTGAAATGCCATGTCAGATTAAAAAAAAAAAGGAAGCTTGGACACTAAAATCATGGAAAGAACTTCGGCATTTTACTTTTTAGATATTTAAACCATTACAGCTCTGTCATGTTGAAACTTTTCTCATCAACTTCTGCACTTTTGTATGGTCATACCCTTGCATAGTGACAGGAAACCACCACTCCCATTTAAAGAATCATCTTGCCATCCTAAGAGTCTTACATATTGTTTAAGCATGGATACTGCTTCACACACTAAAAGCCGGAGAGTAAACCTTATTTCAAGATGGTGTAGCATGTGTATAAGTTGGACCCTGAGAATCACAAGCAGTCTCATAGATTACTTTGAATAAATGTGTTTGTGTAAAAGCAACTCATGTATTGTAAGAAGGAACCAATGATATTAGTTATACTTAACCTCCATTCCCCCAATTTATACCCATTAACCACCGTAGGGGGCATAGAAGAAGGCTTGGGCCCAATGTTGGGGATCACACCAATCTTGGGCCTCAGTCCTTGACACAACCAATTTTGCATGGTCTTTTCTCTTCTCCCTCTTTCCTTTTCCTTCTCTTCTCCAATCTCTTCTTTCCACTTCCTGAGGTGTAAGAGGAATGCTGAAAGGATAAAAGCTGGCCTTGGACAGTCCTGAATAGCCTCTGGAAGCCATGAGCACTGTATTCCCAATGTTAATCATCTAGCCTTTACCCTTAAGGGGACCCTGAGAAGAGACCACATATTTCCCCACATATTTCTGCCTCACTATGGCCAGTAATGAAGATTTTATACTCTTGTTAAGGCTTGCTACTCCATCACCATCTAGTTACGCAACCCCTAACTCTCGTTTGAGAATCAGACCACTGCTTCTGCATCCCCTTGTGAATGCTTGCAGTCACCTTCTTCCATTTTGAATCATTCACCCAGGCTGTTACTCAACCTTCAGAATACATCCCTTCCTCTCTCCCAACTTCCTCCATTCCATATCCTCTTAGTCTTTTTTTTTTTTTTTTTTTTTTTTTTTTTTTTTTTTTTTTTTTTTTTTTTTTTTTTTTTGCGCCTTTTTCTTTATTATCCTTAATATGCTGAAAGGATGAAAGGCTGGCACTGTACCAGGGAGCCATGGGCATGGTATTTCTTAGGCAAATCATGTGGCCCTTATCCCTCAAGGGGACCCTTTATTTATTCTGCATTATTATTCAAACACTGTCCTTTGCTCTGTTTCTCTTTCTTTCCAAGATATCTCAGCATATCCCCCAGTATCTCTTCCCCATACTCCCCCTTCTATCCTATCCTATCTTTCTCACCATCCTCATCCACATCCCCCCCTTTCTCATCATCATACTCATCCCCCTCTTTTTCATCATCATCATCATCATCTCTCTCCTCCTCTTTCTCATCATCATCGTCTTTGCCCTCTTCCTCCTCTTTTTCCTATTTCCCCTTTTCCTGCTCTCTCTTCTCCTTCTTTTTCTCCTCTTTCCCCTCTTCCTGCTTTCTCCTCTCTCTCTTCCTCTTCCTGCTCTTTCTCCTCTTCTTCCTGCTCTTTCTCCTCCTCTTCCTGCTCTCTCTCCTCGTCTTGCTGTGCTTTCTCCTCTTTTTGCTCTTTCTCCCCCCTCCCCTCCTCTCTTCTTCTTTTCCTCCTCCACCTCCTCTTTCTCCCCCTCCTCCTCCTCTCAAATATGACCCAAGAGTATGCTCTTCTACCTCATCGACCCTTCAGTCTCTTCCATAACCTCTACATTCAAAACGACTGCCAACGTCCATCCTCATCCACCTCATGTTTCTCCTACCCCTCTTCCTCCCTGTCTCTCCCAACACAGCCCATCTTCCCCTTCTCCATCTACACCCCGTACTCTTCTTTCCCCATTAACCCTTCTGCTCCTTCCTGGATGCTAATATATGACTCCCTTTTCTCACTACACTATCCTTCTCCTGGTTCCACGTCTCATTCCCTGGGTGGTTTACTTTACCAACATCTATCTCTACCCTTATTACCCTTTGATATATTCAGAGTGGTTTCTCTTTCAGTCCCACACTCTGTTATCTCCCTGCTCTTCCTCACTTGTTTTCCTAGAGCCCAGCCTGTATTTATATCCTCATGGAATCTTCTTATATCCTTCATGAGATGCAAACATACCTTTTTTTTTATCAAATTACTCTTCCCCCCTGCTTTAACCCCATTTACTCTCTATCTTTACCCTTTTCACTACCACACTGTCCTATAGTGTTCTACAGTCTTTGACTTCTTACACATTTTGTTCTTACTCTTTTTACCACAATACTTTACCATTATGCAATATGATCATTGATATCTAGCGCAATTATTTGTTTAAAGCAAAATGAAAATATGCATTAATCAAGTTTTGGGGGGTTATAACAGGTGCCAAGTAACTAGATGCATTTTGATTTTCATTATTTGCCATAAAAAGTTTGCTACTGTAGATCATCAATGTTGTAAATACCCAAATGCCCCTGCTCATTGTTGTCGTGTAGGGCTTAGGAGACAGAGACTGAAGCCCAAGATAGGGGTCTCCCCAATCCCTTGCCCGTTGTTGTTGTGGGGGGTATTAGGAGACAGAGACTGAGACCCAATGCAGGGATCTTCCCTCTCTAAGGCCTCAGCCCTTGACTCAACTAATTTTGCATGGTCTTTTCCCCCTCCAGCTTTTTGTTTCCGTCTCTTCTCCAATCCCTTCTACTATCTACTTCCTAAGGTGTAAGAGTCGTGCTGAAAGAATGAAAGGCTGACCTTGTGCCAGTCCTGAACTGCCTGCAGGAACCATGGGCACGGTCTTCCCGATTTAATTGTCTAGCCCTTACCCCCGTACAGGGCTCTGGGGGGTGGACTGTTTACATAATCAAGGCTTTCCATGGCCAGTAATGAAGATGTAATACCCCTATTAGGGGCAATGAGGCTTGCTCCTTCATCAAATAACCCCACCGGCTCCCCAACCCCAGGCTCTCCTTTGACCATGACTCCGAACACTGAAACTACTACCCACTCCTCAATGCCTACTAGTGCATTACCCACTCAAGCAGAGACTCAATCTCCAGAAGACATCCCTACCCTCCCAACTTCCTCAAATTCATCAACTCTACCCCTACAACATTCATCAAACACCCCAACCTACCTTATTACTACCTTACAGCCTTATTCTCCATCTCTCCGTAATACTACCCCCCTCAACAACACTCCCGCTTCCACACACCCCTGTCCTTTTACCACCACCAACCCTACAAATATCTTAACTATTCTATTTAGCCCAGCTAAATGGAACTGATTTTTTGTGATCCCCCCTACAGCTCCTTACTCAGGCAACACTCTGCTCTTTCAACAATGTCTCCAAAAACATGTAGGCAGAGTAACTTTCCGTACCCGAAGCGATCGCTCCCGTCTTGTAAGTCAGATCTGAAGCTGAAGCATTAGCATTATCAAAACTAACTGATCTCTCTGGCAACCCCATCTCTGCAGAACTTCATCCAACTCTTAATACTTGTACCGGAACTGTCTCTATCTCCCCAGCAAACTGCCCAGTCGATACCAAAGATTGGTCAGATTGTGGAGAAGACTTGTTCGGCTGCCTCAAAGACGAGGATGTGATATCAGTACATTGCTATTCCATTCCTCCTAGAGGTCATCAAAAGAAACCCACCAACATTGCCAAAATTACTTTCAGTATCCATGACCTTCCCATTCGTATCTACATTGGTAGATCCCTCCCTGTTCAACCATACCAACATCCTCCCTGTCAATGTCAAAATTGTTGGCGATTTGGACATCCTGCCAAACACTGCTGCTCCACAGACCAATGCCTCCTCTGTGCCCAACCTGGTCATAACAGATCAAACTGCCCTGCACAAACACGCACATGTGCTAACTGCAGCGGCCCCTATAATGTATTTTATAGAGGCTGTCCCACTTACAAGTTTGAGTCTGAGGTAGCAGCTCAGATACAAAAATGGTCTCACTCTTATACTTCCTACTCCAGTAATGTCACTTGTTCTGCCCTCCCCCTCCACCTCAAGATGTTCCTACAGCCTCCCCTATATCTACTTACTTCCCCACTTCCACCACTTCCACTTCTACATTCGACCTCCCCCAGTCAAATTCTTTTGCCACTCTAAATCCAGACAACCCAGTCTCAACTACAGCCCCAACACCATCCCCTCTTCCTCCCCGCACTACCTGCAGTAGACAGACGAAACGTTGCACCCCTTCTTCCCCTGCCGCACACTCACCTCCACTTACCTTTACCTTTACTCTTCAGACACCAGTCTCCTCTTCCCGCCCTCATAAAGAAAACCTTTGTCTCACAAAACTCTCCAACCAACTCCACTGCAGAAACTATGGAAGACATTCAAAGCTATATGCTTGAGACACAAAATTCCACAACTTATGCTCTCTCCACACTTGAAGTTATTGCTGATATCTATAACCCTTTCCCTCATCAACAAACTTACCCATCTTCAACTTTCCAACATTACTCTAGATAGTTGATGCATAGCAACTATCACCTGACATCACCTTTTACTATACTTTCCTATAGTGCTATATGACAGATGTCTATCACATTTATTTTGCTTTTAACCATTAACCATCTTCTCTCATAAAAACCTACAGCCCTCTCTGCAGCCCTTGTTTAACTTATTTTGTCCTAATTATTAATTCATTTTTAACCTTTTTGCCATAATACCTTATCATAATGCTATATGACCTATCCTTACCTGGGGCTTCTACCCCAAGCCTCACCCTATTATATTTTTTATATGCCGCTGATGACTTTCGATGTTGACACGGCAGGAATTTTTAATAAATAAATATATCAATGAGAAATCACATCATACATGGGTTGAAATGCTTGGCTCTTTTCTTGTAGTGGTGTGTTTTTTATGGTAAGAGAATTGCTCACATATTAAGAAAATTTCCAATTTTTCTCCCATACATGATCTGGTAGCACTGATAAAACTGGACACTAAAATAGATATGTAGAGAGTAAAAAGCATAAATTAATTGACATTTTTTTTGTATTCATTCATTTTAAGTTGAATTCTCCAACTTGAGCAATGGAAAAAACAATAACTGGGTAGACAATCCTGATCGTCCTACATTCATCCTTTTACTTTTTTTTTCATTTCCTGTTGTTGCTATTCATCCTTTTTCTCTACTTGCATTTCTCATTCTTTATTTTACTTTTTGGTTTTCCTTTCTTCATTCCGTCACTTCTCGTAAAGCTGTTGTAAGTTTTCAGTTTTTTGTTTCTAGCTGTTGAGTGTTGCCAGACCACAGAGAAAAAAAAAAAAAAAAATTTGCAGTAATATTTTACAATATCTTACAACCAACTTCTGATGTTAGTATGAATCTCCAAGTGAATGCAGTAGATATATCCACTGAGCAACATGTATATTATGCCAGATGATGATATAATAGTGTAGCTAGTTTCTTTCTACTGACTGGTCCAGCATGCAAATGCTGCTTGCTTGCTTCCAAAGCCAGTATTCTATGATTGAGCTATATATCTACCTCTTCATCCTGCTCACTTATGCATTGGCTGCTTGTCTACCATTTATCATTGTGTCATTCAGTATTATTGTATTACCCATTCTATTTTCATTGCTACAGAGGTTTTTATGAGGCTGTTTTTGTCAATATTCACCTATTGTACATTCTGATCCTTACCTCAGCCTAATTAATCAGAACAAAAGGTTATATAATGTAATTAGTGCATTGAGGCAAAAAAAAAGTAATTTTAACCATTCAGAGATCAGACAGTTCTTGATGATGAATGTTCTTTAGATGAAATAATTAATCTAAAAAAAAATTAATTAACATAATACAAGAAGCTCTTTATTTGCTAAACTATACCTTCTCAAACTGAAAAAATTAAGGAGAAAATCAAACGCCTAAGTTTTCACCCATAGTAATATTGCCATATTTCTAAAAATGTCTATTTTACAAAAGCTAGTATACACAGGGCCATTATATCATGGCCTCTCAAATCATAAATTACAAACTACAATACACAGAGTTGAAATATGAATTTACATAATGTCAGAATTCATAAATTTCTTGAACAGAATCACTAGGGTAACATATTTACAATATTGTACTTACAAAAAAGAAAAAAAAAAATATTGATAAGACTTGTGACAGCATACATTGCTTAAGTATTTTTTTATGAAAAAGTATGAAGTACAGTTGAATGCCTAATAAATTAATGGACATTAATTTAAATACCCTTGACAAGATTTCCAAGTCAGTGATAACAGAAGCAGCATTTGCTACATTGATTGGCAAGAACACTAAAAAATTATTGCTTTATACATAAGCAACTAATCATAATACTTGCAGACAGCTACTAAATTCCTGAACAATCAATCAATTTCTATTGATATCTATACTCTGTTGGAAACAACAGCTGAACCAACATCAACTGCTGGAATCATGAGGGAAGGAGGGGGTTAAAAGTCTGTTTGAGAAATTATTCCATCGCTCAAGAATCGTGATGTCTAAAGCCCAATTATGATATCAAGGCAATTCAAAGCTTATGGCAAAATCTGAATTATTGACCAAAGGGCCTTAAAAACCTAAAACAAGTGGGCACATGACAATCCTGCAGCGATGTTTTCTACCTGGAATCTTCACCAGAACCACACCAAACAGTCAGGAGGTCAATTTCCTGACCTGACCACATAACTAGGGACCACTAAGGCAAGCTCCCCTAACACAAAACTATTTATCAAGAATAATTTATGATAAAGTTCAGTGGATCTGTGCCATTGTTTATTACACAATCAAAAATGGCTCAGCAATTGTAGACATAGAAATTTCTCACACAAGAACCTTTGGCTCAGTTACCAAGTGTCACAATTACAACCTTAAGTCAGACCTAGTTCTGGATCACACTGACAAGGAATGATTCTCTGCGAATTGTATAAATAAAGTTCTTTCTGGAGCAGTTTCTGAATAACAGTCCTGTAATTCCATGGGTGTGGCTGTACGGATCCCTATCACTGTCTCACCTCTCACTGATTTCTGTTGTTTACCATCATGCAATTTTCAAGCTGCTGTATTATGCACACACAGTGCCTTTTTGCTCTTTAGTGAAATTTCTATGTAAAACAAAATATATATATACAGTGTACATATATTTTCTTATTTAATTCCACTGTTTTAAGAAATGAGTATCTGATTTATTGATCTGGAAGAATTTTTACCACAGTAAAGGCTATTTTTTTTTCTTTTCTTTTTTATTGTTATTGGTGGAGTAACACAAGCCAACTATCTTCTGCTAAAGAGTCAACACTTTCTGCTTGTTTGCTGCATAGACACTGTAATTCACACAATTTTTTTATTTGAAGAGCCACTTACTAAGCTATTGTCTAAGATTTCCACCTTCACACACCTGAGCCGCAATCCCTTTTACTTGTTCCTTTTATATTTTTTATATATTTTTAAAGAAATAGCAAATTTCAGCAGAAGTTCCAGGGATTAAACCATGAAGAGGCATAGAGGATACAGCCACTGCTTTTCCAGCTCAACTTTTAGCAATAAAGTCATATTTTGCTGGAAAATATAAAGAACATTCAAAACACTGTATTTAACCTTCAGTTACACCTACATAATAAGTTCTCTGTTTTTCCAACCCCACTAAGACTGGGATCACTTGCAATATACACTACAACAGCACTACATTCGGCCCAACACACTGAACACTGCACCGGTGTGACTCATCCTTCCAACCACAGTAAAGGTATTAAGTATTGCTACAATGCTTGCCCTCACAGCACCTAAATTTTAACAATTGTGCCCTCATAACAAATTTTTACACTCACTAAATATTTAGCTTTTTCCTTTTTAAATTCTGTTTCTTTGGGCTTGGAATTCAAACACTTAATAGTTAAAGAATGACTAGCAGAGGCTTTTGAAGAAAAAAAAACAACCATTTATAATATGTTTGGAACAATAGATATGACCCAATTTCAATATACCATTAACAAAAAGGATCTCATATATAACAGATGTATTATTCAAAATTCAAATTCATTATTCCAATATATATTACAGGACAATCTAAGCACCAACAGGTAGCCTGAAATGCTTCACCAGCTGCCTATTTTCGAAGCTGTAACTCTTCAGGAATATGCCAATGTTATTAACCATTACTTGCATGATAGCAGCAGCAACCACTTATCTACTCCTTAAGCAGCTGTTTAACAGGACCTAAAAATTTAAGGGCCTCTTATTCACCTGTAAAAGTTAAGTCTTCCTACATCGATCTGAGTTATGAATGAATTACTGAGACAGGCAGTTTTACAATTTATGAACTACCATACAAGTAATCTAAGAGGAATTATAACCTATAAGAGATACCTTCTTTTTATCATTAACACATTTCAGTTTGATTAAGTATTGCCACTAAGTATCATAGAATTAGTTGGTGCCCTAATAGTTGACACGGACCAAGACTCACAGCTTCAGAAGAAAGGTTCCCCTTCATTTTGATTTGTGAAAAAAGTGTAAATCATAGTGTTATGGTTACATAGTGTGACAATGTTGTTGCAGCACTGTTTTTCATTAAATATTCAATTATTTAGCTAAAAAATAGGAAGTCAGAGAGAAAGAAAAAAGTTTTTAAAATTGTACATATCCATAATGAGAACAAATTTTTAGACATCATTTGAGCAGTTAATTCCATAATGTTTTGAAAAGCAATTGCAATGAAGAAACAGTCGCAGCAGCCCATAACTGCTAGCCTGTGAGTGCCCTGCTCATAGCCGCTCTCCAGGCCAAACGAATCCCTATGAGTCATAGGATGATGAGTGGTGATCTGGGGGACGGCCAGGTGAAGGGGGAGAGGAGAGGTTACTGCTGGTGTTGGATGCAATGGAGTGGCGTGGGGAGGTGTCACCACACTCCTGCTGTGAGGGAAAGAATAGGGAAGGAAAGAAAAGAAATATCATCAGTCAAAATCATTACATGAAAATAGTAATAGTTCTTCCTAAATGCATAAATATAATGCAACAAATAAATTTCTAATTCAATCATCATATTGATATTTGCCTAAAATTCAACAATATTCCGCTCAATTCATCTCAACATAAATTACTTTTCATAAAATCTGTTTATTATGCCATACATTCTTGGGAGGAGTTTCTCTTCGCTTATCTTACCTCCTGTAGTTGATGAATTATCTGGTGCCGGGGCTCCTCAGGTGAACGCTGAGGTGGCAAGTGTTGTGGGGCTGCAGAGGGGGGTAGTGGGGGCATCCCTGGGCGGCGGCCAGAACCTGGCATTGGAGGAGGGCCACTACCTGGAATGCCATAGTCCATTTCTTTAGTAAAATTCTAAGTATATATACAAATACAAATCTATATACTCATCACTGCACAAAGAAAATAGCAATGTAATATAAATATGCCAATCTATATACACCCACCATTGTAGCTCATTCTTTAAATTTGGAAATAGCAGTTAGATTTTTAAAAATAATGATGCTATATATATGTAATCACTAACCATTGTGAACATTAGAATAATGTGGCTGTGGGAGTGGTTGATGGCTGAAGGAGCGTCTCGGTGGTTCTGGTCCCTGTGGTAATCTTGGTGGGGCTAATTTTCCACTAGTCTGTAGCATGCTGCGTACCTGCATTTTGGTAGAAAATGGAAGGTAAATTCAATGATGAATGCATAATGTAACCTAATACAAGCACAAATCCTCCAAATTAGCTACAATCCCGTCATGGAAACGTCTAGATTGAAGGCCGGGTGATGTGAACAAGCCATCATCGGGCAAAATGGCCGCAGGCCAGGTGACGTGCACTTGCCATCATGAGCAAAGGCCAGGGTGATGGAAGAGACTCGCAACGAGTGCACAACCCTCTTGATGTGTGATTTGATTCATTTGGCACTTAAAAGGGGGCTTTAACATTATTCCCATCTATAAACGAATGTGGAATGTAACGTGCAAAAGCCATGACAGGAAGAATGTCAGCTTCCTGGAGGTTACATTTCCATGCTGTGCACCCTATTCCTGGACACTGTGACCAGTGGCACAGGTTGTATTACAGAAAATTGAAAATTATGAAAAAATAAGATATCTAACACAAAGAAGCAAATGTTCCATACTTTCTTTTTTTTCTTGCACTGAGTTATTTACTACACAGAGAGATGATATAGAGTCTGTACAAGGAAAATAAGCTATTACCATCTAGATAAAGCAAATCAAAAGACAAATATGGATATTGGAAAATGGCAAAAAGGCTAAAGAAGTTTGCACAAAATAATTTTGCAAATGGGAGGCACAGTCTTATCACTGCTCATGGGTGTTTGCGCACGCTCGGCCTACGCACTGCACGCCTGGTATGTTGGCTACTTACATAACCCATTGCCAGTATTTTCGGCACTGTGATTTCCGTGACACAACCAGATCCAATACATTAATAATGTTCTCAATAGTAACACACTAAGATTTCACTTTAAAACTATTGATAATAAAATTAATTATAATAATAAATAAATAAAGAGATGAATGAGAAAATCCCAAACATCAAACATACTAACCCTATGGATGGACTGTTGTGAATGGGGTGTTCTCTGATCAGCAGCAGCATTCAGTCGTGAGGGCAGGTCAACCAGTCGCTGAATCTCTATGCTATCTCCAGGGCCCATATGGCTTATGTGGTTGAAATTGGTTGGGCCAGAAATCAACTTACTACGACGGTCAGTTCTGGGGAGAGGCACAGAAGTGGATTAGTTACTTTCATCTTGAAAAATGTATGTCATCTTGAAATGACCAGCTGATATTGCAGACAAGGAAATGAATATGAAATCCATACAAGGAGCTTTCCAACTTAAATGACACAGATAAAAAGAAAAAGAAAATAAGTACACTGATAGAATAACAGTGATGAATAACACTAATATTTTTATATACTGAATAGGGATCTCAACCTATCAACACCTACTGAAGTATTC
>NC_091557.1:7373385-7378385 GCF_042767895.1 Penaeus vannamei | reverse complement strand
ATTGGTTTTTCTCTACATTTGGAAATTCAAACCATATACAATTTTCTTTTCTTATTTTTTTGTTCTTATTCAGGAATTGTACCAGATCCCTAATGCATAATCAAATATCATAAGAAAACAACAACCCCACTTGAAATATTTACCTGTGCACTCCTATATCTATTGCCATATCTGAAATTCTATTATCACTCAAGCACCTTTCCTGTTCTCTATTAGAACTAGGAAGGTGCTTTAAAACTGCAATGTGAGAAATGTTTCTTTCATTTTCCATGCTGAGGCTTGTTTGATGTGTACTAATGAATTTCCTCATAATATAATCATACCAAATTTTACTACCTGGAGCTTCGGTGGCCAATCTGCACTACATTTAGAAGGTGATACCTTTCCTATGATTATTGCACATGTACTTCTTTACTCTCATTTACCAATGCACTGAAAATCGGGGGGTCGTCTTCTCCTTCTCATACACACCAGCTTTTAGACACAAACAACTCAGCTTGTTTCTCACCTTAATCCACTCAACGTCATCTCCCCCAAGAGCTCTGACAGGGACCAGCTTCACTTGTCTTTGCCTTCCAGCAATAACCATGATGAGCTGCTCCTCTGCGATGTATTCCAAGCTCACTATCTTCTTACCATCTCCTATACGTGCAATTTCTGTTGAAGGAAATCATGCACTCAGGTCAGAAATAATAAGCACAATGTCTTTTTTTTGTAATAATTACCTCATAAAGCCAGGGAAAATATCATTCAAACATTATAGTTATAATTATCATCATCATAACCATACCCATACCTCAATGACCTCTACAATTTTTAATCACCCTGCACTCAATGAATTGTTATCTCCATAACATATTCATTACAATCCTTTATTTCAAGCATTTTTTGTCACTTAAATTCATAAACCTATGAAATATATCCTAACAAAATAAAATAACTTGAATGACCAGATAGCAGAACTTGGAAAACAAAAAATATCACACAGTGCAAATCACTTATTAGCTCATTTCAATAGACATTTTTTTTTTACTGGAAAAGACTGCAGCAACACCACTTGCTAAGCTAAGACTGTTTTACATACCACAGTTATCAAGGTCTATACAGAAGAGGCCTTCCTCAGCACCCACAAGAAGACGGTCTGGATCTATGACAGTTCCACACACTGCATTCTTGATGAGTGTCACACTGCCATCAACAACTTCATGGGCACTAAAAACCTGTTGAAATTAAAGGGGGGGGGGGGTTCATTATAAACAGACAATTAGGACTAAATTCCTTATAATATCAACAAAACTTCCCTGATATTACAAAGATTTGTAAAAAACAACCTATCAAGACACCAAATATCCCAATAATCTTTCATAGCAAACAAATTGTTTACTTACTTGTCTATTAGGTAGTCTGTTTCTCTTGAGAATGCGATGCAGCTCATTTAAGGCTACAACCCACTTGGTCTTCTCATTTTCAGTGTCTGCTAGCATGAGTGTGTGGTGTCTTACTCCCACCATGGATGATGTTGTTACCTAGAAAGTTGGTAGCAGTCAGTATCTTTCTTTCATCTCAAGTTGTCTCCCCTAAATATGTTGCTTCATATCAACTACAGCATACAACTATGTAATAATAACATAAATAATTTCCACTTCCATACTTACCCTAAATATACATGGAATATCTTTTTTGTTGGCATGGATCACATCTGAATCCCTTACTGTTGATACTTCAAACTGGTCATCTCTCATATCTAGGACTGTGCTTACCCAAACACTTGGTAAAGCATTCCTGTGGAAAACATAATATTGTGATCAAGCTTTCACAAATCTTATATCAGTTGTATGCAGTTGTTTCTTTCTATAAATATTAACTGAAATATTAAATGAATACATTGTTTATGTTCATATTTCAAGTCTTCTTTTTCCAGAACTTGCAAAGGAAGTTTGCAGTTCAGTATATACTTTAAAAAGGCTGTCATTAAAACATGCTAAATTCAAAACAACTTGGACTTATTTGAACAGAAATTACTTAAATTAACCATAAACTGAAAAGAAATTGAACTAACCTATCTGGTGAAATATCATAGAGAAAAAGCTTGAAGTCGCACACCACAACAAACTGTCTGGACCAGCCCTTTTTGACACCCCCAGGTTTAGGCACCTTTACAAATCCTTCATATGCAGTTCCAATGCCGCGTGTAGGATCTATGCCCAATGGTCTTTTCGCTTTGGGAGGGAGAGAGAGAAAAGTTACAACAATATGTAACTAACTACAAACATTAAACAGGTCTATTGCAAACATGTAAAAAATCCAACATGATATGAAGCCTCATACTTTACACTTACTCTGGTCAGGTGGAACAGGGCAGATTTGAGGAACCTTGTCCTTACAGGTGGTGTGGCAGGCAAAGCCACATACTTCACACACAACCCCCTGGCGAGTAAGCCCCACCATAAGGGAGGTGCAGTGAGAGCACTTGATAGGGTTGCTAAATGACCGCACCAGGAACTGATGGGCCTTCTGCTTCATCATATGAGGGGACGGGCCTCCGCCACTGCTGCTGCTACCTCCAGAGAATGCCCCAGAGGTATGGTGGTGGGCCATGGTTGGCATTACGCCAGCAGGAACATTGGCGGCAGTGTGAGGTAATGGTGGAAGAGGACGAGACTCCATGTTGGGAGAGCCCAGCTGTTCCTGGTATTAGAAATGTAAACAAAACAGAGTTACTAACATCCCTCGAAGATCACAAATAGATTATTGAATAGGTCATATATTCAAAATCAATGACATAAACTACGATCCTGCTATAACATGCAAACATTATTACATTTTTTTCTTTTGCTTTTCTTTTCTCTTTTTTTTTTTTGTACAAAAATGTAAGGTTTGTTTAATGGAAATACTATTCTAATTTCAAATTTTGTCTCCATTTCTTTAGAATCCAATTGTCTCATGCACCAAACCAACCTGACTAACAAAGGAATGAGACGAGGCTATGGAGGGAACGGAAGGTGCTCTGTTGTCTTCCACATCCCCCTCCTCTGACTCTAATGATCCCTGTCGTCTTAATGAGGTCTCCTTCAAAAACTGCTCCAGGAAGGACATCTGTGAAGCTGGACGTTCCAACACTGTAGGAGGGCAGAATTCAGGGACAATGAGCAGTCTGCCTACATCATATAAACAAACTGCTCGTAAAAAGAATGGAGAAAGGAAAGAGAGAAAAGATAAAAAAAAGAGAGATGATAAAAAGTCCTTATGGCTCGTATAGCAATTGAAAAAAAAATAGTCTGAGGCAATGAATCTGTGATATTGCATAATGTGAATTCCAATAAAATATTTATTGGAAAAGGAAAAGACCAAAATATTGTAGTATTTGACAAGCTCATAGATCTCCTTTTGCATTCTGCCTTACTTTGAAAGAAGCAGTAATAATGAGTAAAAATATATCTACAAGATACCAAGAATGAACCTTTTTCAATTTGTATTTTTTTAAAAGCTGATCTAACCAGAGAATACAAGGATATTACAAGACCTACGATCAAAACAATTCCAATACAATTTCTCTTTCAAGGGTTGCAACGATTAAATAACTTTACATTGTACACTGATCTTAAAACTATGCATTACAATGCAACACACACCACCAGATCTAAATTTGCTACAAGATCAGCTAAAGTAGGAAATGCTTGATAATGTAGTGCATTTGTGTATATACTTAAATCAATCAGCACCACTTCTACTGCTATGGTAACATTCTAGTCAGAAGCTGAAACAAGCAGTTTCCAATATATCATCTCAGAGTTCTAGTAAAAATTCTTACCAAAACCGAACATACTTCTTCCGATAGATCCTAAGAAAAATATATATTCTAAGATTAGACATGCACATAAAGTTTCAGGTGACGATAAATCTAATTCCACAAACGTTCCTTTCGTTCTGAATATATCAATCAATTATCCCCACCTTAGAAAAAAAATGAAAAATATATATTTAATTGTTTTAAAACAATATCCACATTGTGAGCACTATGCAAATGCCACAGTGACTGGCTATATCATCATATGACACAAATCAAGGAGTGTGTTAGTTGTTAATTCAATACCAGACGAAACACACTGAATCACATTTCTTGGCCAGAATTCTGAAACTTCCCACAGGCGGGCGGAAAATTGGCTCAATGACATATTCTTATGCCTGGGCTCTTTCATAGTGATGAAAAAAAGGAAAAAAAATAAAAATTAAAAAAAGGAAAAAAATTTAAAACATAGTTTCAGAATTGGGACCCGACTTGGGTGAGTGTATTTAACTTAAGACAAGACAATCTGGCCAGCAGGTTTTGGTTTGTCATATAGCCCTATTTCCACAAACTGAATCTATCTATACTGCAAATATCAGCATTTATATATTTTTTGCTTTTCTTTTTTAAAATCACCCACTCTTTGATATATACAAGTTAAACGTAAAAATCATTTGTTATAATTGCTTTCCAGTATATTAGAAAACACACTGAAAAAATTCAAATCCAATGACCAAAACCTGTTCTAATGGTCAATATAAAGCCACGCAAATAATGAATGAAAAAAAAGTACATTAAAAAATAATATATAGGGATGGGTGGGGGACATGAGACAAAGGGCAATCAAAATGGGGCTCAGTCATGGTACATTACCAAACTTTCGAGTCTTGCGTTCCTGCGTGGCAGCTGCATGTGCGTGCGTGCGATCAGAAATAGATTTTCATGAGAAGGATGAGGAAACCCCAGAGGCAGCTAGTCAGCCCAATGAACAAGGGCATTTTGTCTGCAGCACCACCCAAAGAAGATGATAACTGGGTCAGTGAGGGACCTCGGCATAAACACCCCATAAAAACAAAACCAACTTTGGGGAGTAACAGATCATTTACCACTAATTACCCATACAAAATCATTCTAGAGAACTCAGCAATTAGTGTTTCTGACTGCTGGATTTGGCTCATTGGCCAAGGTATTTAAATTTTGGACAAACCTGTTG
>NC_091557.1:7360885-7365885 GCF_042767895.1 Penaeus vannamei | reverse complement strand
TTACCCTATAGCAGAATTAGGTTATTAGGTTTTATTTCCAATACATACACCTCAAGTTGATTTCCAATAGAACACAGTGTGAGTTAATAATACTGCTATTGGCATACTCCATCTGCCTAATGCCCCCCCCCCCCCCCTTTACCTCCATACACTATATAAGTATCAAAGAGTTTTTAAAAATGTTATAAATACATTTAAATACATATCATTCTATCTATATTACAATAATATAATTTCACGTGTTGATATAAACTCTACTAACATTATGTATTTAATATTTGACTGAAATACTATTAGCAAAAATTTGCCAGAAACAACTTAAAAATTTAGGCATATACTGCCACTGAGGGAAATGACACACTGGAGAGTTCACAGAAGGTAGAAATACTTTTAAGAAGAAAAATAAACATCAGAAATAGGAAAACTTCTTTGCAACTATCTCATCAAAAACACAAAACACAAAAGGAAGTCTATTCAATCATAAAACTGGCTTTATGAACCAGCACAACTAGGCCTCATTTACAGAAATTTACTATTCCTTGACTGCTTACCACTGAATGATTTCTGTAATCTGAGCCTCCCATTGCGCTATTGATTCTTTCTTGTTACGCAGATCTTCATACTCGTCTTCCAGAGCACGGCGTTCATTCTGCATTCTGCTTATGCTGTCAGTGAGCTGGGAGAATAGGAAAAAAGTGTTTATCAACCTTCCATCAGTTTATAACTACTTCATGAATGACTCAAAGTTTACATATGACAGACAGAATAAAATGTATAAGCAAATTTTATGCTCACCCGTTCCACATCTTCCAGGAGTTTCTTGTTGTCATCTAACATGACTGCCTTTTCTCTGTCATGCCTTCTCTTTACTTCCACAATGGCATCCTCTTGTTCCTCTGTTCGTTTCTCAAGCTCACTGCGTAGCTGTTCTACCTTCTTAGTTAACACACTCACCTGTTAACATCACCAAAACTCAATGAATGTGTTAAATAAAGTCACTGTGTATACAAAAGCTTATACAGATTACACAAAGAAAAACACAAATTCTCCAAGATTCTCACCTCATTCTGCAGAGAACTCTTGGCAGACTCAGCCTCTGCCAGTTGGTCCCTTAGAGCAGCCATATCATGTGTGTGCCTCAGAGCCTGCTGTTGCGCTCTCTCCTCTTGGTCCACACACACACGCTCCAGGTCTGCTTTCAATCTGTTTGGGAAGTTTATATGAATAAATAAACATATATATATATATATATATATATATATATATATATATATATATATATATATATATATATATATAATATAAACTGAAGTAGAAGTAGAAGCAGCAGTGTGTATATATGTATGTACATATATTATATGTAAATGTAAATGTATATGATCAGTATATAGGTATATGTATATGTAAATTCATATATCTGTATGTATATATGTATATGTATATATGTATATATGCATATATGTATAAATATATGTATACATATATGCATAATCATGTGCATGAGATATAAGTATAAGTACAAACATAAGTATAAGTTCAAGTATGTATATGCATATATACTTATATATATGTACAAGCATAGCTATAGGTATAAGTATATGTATATGTATGTATATGTATAAGTATATGTATATATATGTATAAATATATGTATATATATATGTATAATCATATGTATATGTATGTATAAGTATATGTATAAGTATGTATAAGTATATGTATATGTATGTATAAGTATATGCATATGTATGTATAAGTATATGTATATATATGTATAAGTATATGTATATGTATGTATAAGTATATGTATATGTATGTATAAGTATATGTATATGTATATCTGTACATAGGTATAGGCATATGTATATGTATATATGTATTTGTACGTGCACATTTGAATTTCCACTCCACTATCAGGTGGTAAACAAGACCACAAAAATGCAGATTACCTTGTTACTTCCTGCGAAGCTTCCAAAGAGTTGAGGGAAGGACTCCTGCCTTGGGGTCTCTGCTGCATCTTCTGCAATTCGCCCTCTATGCTGCGTGTGTATTCCTCTGATCTCTCGCGCAGTTTTCGCTCTTTACTCGCCTCAGCTTCTGCTTCCTCTGATCTCCCCTGGAATCGTGAAGTGAAAGAGATCAAAACAATGTTAGCAATTTTCAATCTTTTTCCTTTCTAAATTATTTGACTTTTGTATTAACAATCATAATCATAATAACAGTGATGGTGAAAGTGATAATAATAGTCATAATCTTAAACATAATGAGAATCAAAATTATACCAATAAAATTATGATAATAAAACTATAATTAATAATGAAAATAATACGAACAATAATAATAATAATAATAATTATAGTAATAATAACTAAAAAATCAGAATCATAATAAGAGTAATAATGATTATCATCATAATAATAATAGTAATAATAATTATCACCATCATTATCATTATCATTATCATCATTATTATCATCATCATTATCATCATTGCTATCATTATCATCATTGCTATCATTATCATCACTTCTATCACTGTCATTATTATTATTATCATCATTATTGTTATTACAATTATAATAATAATTATCTTTTCCATCATCTCTATTCTTACCCTATTCTTATTATTGTTATTAATATTGCAATTATCATATTTCTATCTCTGTAATTTTTTCATATTATAATTATTTTTAACATAACCATACCAATAAAAAACAACAAATAAAAATAACAACCCAACAACAATAGCAATAAATAATAACAATAAAAACAACAATAACAATCATAGTAACAATAACAATAATGACTTATAAACACAACTAAGGGACAGAAATGATATTCCGAACCTCAAGTTCGCGTCTTAATTTTTCTGCTCTTCGTAAGTCTTGTCTTAGGGTATCAATTTTCTGCATTGCAGTCTCTAGTTCTTCTTCCTTATCACGAACTTGACGGGACAATTTCTGCTTCTGATTTCGAAGCTCTGTCAACCTGGTAAGGAAAGCAATATAAATCAATTGTACTAATAACCAACGGAAAGTTATACAATTTTTTTTTTTTTTTATAAAAATCTTACCATCAAAAAAAGAAAAAGAAAGAAAGAAAAAAAAAAGCTCTATAGAAAGTTATGCATTTAAAAAAAATATAAAATCTTATATAAAAAAAAAAAAAAATAGAAAATGTATCTAAAAAATACTTACTTGTCCGATACTTCGCTGTATTCTGACATGGCTAGCTTTCTTTGTGCTAGGGCATCTTGTAATTCTTTATTCTGTAAGGTTAATTTTTCTTGTATATCAGCCATTTCCTGCAAAGATCAGGTAAAGAAAATGCATTAATAGAGACCTATGATAGCAAATTACACTATGAACCTCAAATCAAATACTTATATTTTAAGTCTCAAAATATTTGTGTTCTAGTGTATCCTTTATTTTCCCTATCATTCAAAACCATCTTTTTGTTGTTTTCTGAAAGCAATGAAACAAGAATCTGTAAAAAAGGCAAAGTAGAAAAAATGCAGACACAAAAATAAGAAAAAGAAGACCATAAAAGCCAAAGAGAGAGAACAAAGCAGGAACACACATGAAAAAAAAAAAATGTGAGCTGAATGCCTTCCTATTGTTTTGCTAGTGTCTTCATGCAGATCAAACCAATTATGTCAGAACAACAAGAAAAGTAATTTTTTATCATTATTACAAATAATTAAACAAATGGTGAAATGTATGTGAGTAGAGACTGGGAACATTAGAGCAATGGTCTAACAGTGTAAGAAAGCCGTGTGAAAAAACAGGGGGAAAATTAAACAATGTTTAAGCAGTTTACCAAGTAACAAAAGACCTATTCCATATAAAAAATCACAAGGTCTAATAAAACAGTACTCACAAACTCACACATAAAGCATGTTAATAATTCCGCAGAGACATACTTATGCAAGCCATGACTATGTTATTGCTTGCCAAAATAATTCAGAGAATAAATAGATATGCAATAATGTAGTATAAACAAATGTTCATCTACCAAGTATGCCAACTAATAGGAAGTTTAAAGAAAGTGTAGCTAGTGAATGTTCACTCTATATGTATTTTTCCAGATTATACTGACCTGGTAGTTGAAAAAAAGGTGTTTGCAAGTAAATTAAATTGTAATGATAACTGCAATTCAAACCTTCACACACATACAAAGTACAGTTGGAAAGTCCATTTAATCCTAACAATAGGAACATCCATATTCAACATGGAGCAGCCTAACAAAGCCATATATTACAATTCAAATAAATTTCACACTATCTCATATCAACAGAAGATAAAATTGCATAAACAAATACATACATCATTAGGTTATTGGATGATCTGGAGAAACGATGAACAATTTAAAAAATGCACAGCTTTCCTACCATAATCCACTTGACAAACATGACTTTCACTCCTCCCTTCCCTAAACTGATATAAAAATTTCCATATTGCTATGCTGAAGAAATAAAGAGATAATAATGCAAACCTGAAGATAATTTCTTAAACAAGGGGACAATTAAGTAACAATGTGGCAGTTAGTTACAAATTATGAGGCATTTATAAAAAGTTATTATAGTCCACACTATCAGTGACTAATATTAGGGTATTAGGAGGGAGAGGGCTTATAGCAATTTTGCTGAATGAATACTTACTCTATTCAAATTACTAAAGTCTAATTCCTAAAGATCTTCAGAAAACCAAAGAGGAGAAAGAAAAGAATGATTTTGTTACTTCTATGAATTGATTACTTTTTTTTACTACAGTGTTACAAATTCAGTCTAAAAAACTCCTCACCACAAACTCCACACACCAAACTCAGTGAAATTTTGCTTTCAGTCAATATAAATCAAAATCATTCAAAATCCAATATCCAATACCTTACTATACTAGGCTAAACCACTAATGACTAAATACAATAAACTAATAACCAACACTCATCCTTTTTTTTATATTTTGTCACAGGAAAAAAGGTAAGAATGCTAATTGCGTTCC
>NC_091557.1:7346138-7348638 GCF_042767895.1 Penaeus vannamei | reverse complement strand
GGGCGGCATCGCGAGGGAGAGCTCCCTCGGGTTATATTTGGCGAGGAAATATGCAGCGGCAACGAATAACAAGGGGAAGAAGAGGGGAAGGGGAACGCGGCGACAACCAAACAAGACTCGGGGAAGATATTTATACCGAGGGGGAGGGACAGCTCCCGGAAGGAAGGGAGAATGGAAGGGAGCAAGAATTATAGAAGAAGACGTAAGACCAGCGGAATGTCACATGCCTCGCGGAGGGATAGAAGGCCCACAATCCTCTTCTGCTGCTCCCTCTTCCTCATATTCTTTCTCCCTTTTCCTTCTTATTTTGTCTTCTCTCCCTCCATTCCCTGTCAACTCACCCTCCTCCTTTTCCTCCGATTTTGCCTTTTTTTATTTCTCTTTATTCTCTCCCTATCCCTCTCCCCTTCTTCCTCCCTTCTCCCCTTCTCTTCCTTCCTCGAACTAACCCCAGTAACAAAACAAACTCGATGGGATTAACATCGCCTCTCTTCGCCCCCCCCCCCCCCCTCCGGTTGAATGACAGGCGTTCGAGGAGCCATCCTTCCCCTCGACTCCGAGTCATCCTCCTCTGCCAGCATCTCCCCCTACTTCCTCTTGCAGCCGGTGCTACGTCAGCCTCCTTCCGAGAGCGAAACGAGACTGCCTGGATCATTAGGAAAAGTTGAAAGGAAAGAAGAAGGTGCAGCCTGGCACATGCTGAGGGGGGAGGGGCGCACCGAACAAGAAAGGAGCTGCAAAGGACGGCCAAGATCAGCTGTTGGCTCCCACAACACAAACAAGCAAACGGCCATGAGGCGACAGGACAATACATCACAGCCGCCGGTTCTCGCGAGGAGCCGCAGCAGAGACAAGGGTGACGAAGGGAGGAAGCGGCCCAGAGGGTGCCCATAGCCCTCAAGCGCGCGCCACACGCTAGAATGGGCGCGAGAGCTGTACAGGAGCGAGGGTGGAATGCCGAGGGAAGCCCGCAGATAACCCCTCCTTCCTCCTCAGGTCTTCTTCGCGGCAGAGGAGGTCAAGGGCCACCGAAGATGGAGGCCACCTGGAAACGCAAGAGGAAGGGGTGGCGCAAGACAGAGTCCTCCGACAATGGGCTCTGAAGTGTGGCGGGATCGCAATGCATGTGGTGTGTTTAGGGAAAGAGGAAGGTGAAGGTGAATGGGAAGGGGGGGCGAGAATGCCTCCCCTGGCGAACCATGTAACTAATGCTGGGCCGCCGGTGTGGGTCACGCACCACTTCCGCTCTCTCGACCCACCCTCGCCGCCTCCATCCCCGCCCCCGCCGCCTGCTGGTGCGCCGGCCGCTGCGAACGTATTTCAGAGTTGAAATAAGACGACAGTATACTTTTTACTTCAGTTCCTCGTACTAAGTATGTATGAAGAATGAAGTTGTTACTGCTGTGTCCTTCCTTCGTAGCATAGGCTTATGCAGTAGGTGCCCAGAGCTACCGTGGCGCGAGGACTGCCGAGTCTCCAGGGAAATAAAGCTGCGAGACGGAAACTCGTCTATCGCCAGAGCTCAACGCCATGGGATACTTCGCACGCCCACGTGCAAATGTGTCCTGTGTGAGTGTGCGACTGTGCGCTTAAGATCACACCAAAGATTTCCTTTTAAACTGCATTACGTAGCGCGCCTGCCCGTGCCTACAAGCCCCTCCACCTCCATAACGTAATCTGCTGCCTCGCGCTCGGATCTCACGCCGCCATCACGGGAGATTCCGCCCTCCGCACCCGCCTCCGCTTTATGGAAATCCGGTGCGACGGCGCCCGGCCTGAGGGCGCTCTAACCCTGCCATAAAACAGTTCCTTCATTACCGCGGGCTTCGCCTTCGTCACCGTCGGGCCGCTCCCCCTCCCCCGCCTCGCTCCCCGCGGAAGTATCCCCTAACGTTACTTTTATTGACTCCAACACGCTGCATCACTGATGCAGGCGAATGACACAAACCGGAGACGAGAGAAAAATGATGGCCCCGCCGATGTGCACAGAGCATCGCGTGCGGCGGCAAGCAAAAGCAGCGCCGGCGATTCCCAAAGGCAGAAACGCAGAGGCAATTACAATGGGTGGCGAAATGGCACGACGTTCCCAGGGCGATAAAAAGCAAACAATACGACCGCAGACACAGTTGGCTGAACGGCAGTCGATTTCAACGCGTGCAAGCAGCACAGCGCGCCCTCTCCTCCTCAAGCACAGTCATCTGGAACGATAACGGGCAATTCCCGATGTAGGTTGCAACGCCAATCCGATTCCGGGCCGGCGACTGTTAGGGGGAACGGGCGACGGTCATTGTCGAGGAGCTGAACAAGCGCCCTTATTTAACCCCAAGCGCCCTCCTCGCCCGAACACGACGCCGCTACAACGTACTCCAGCAGAAAAGGAGGAGGACGCTCAGCCACGGAAATAAAAGGAAGAAAAAATGCACAAGTTACCAACCTATCATGCTGAGCCCTTGGCCCTTCTACCTCCTCCTTCCCCCCCCCACCCCACCCCCCTTAGAGC
>NC_091557.1:7338638-7341138 GCF_042767895.1 Penaeus vannamei | reverse complement strand
GGAGGAGGAAGGGAAGAGAAGGAGGAAAAGAAGGAGAAAGAGGAGAAGGTGAAGAAGGAGAGGAGGAGGAGGAGGAAGAGGAGAAAGAATGAATGAATGAAGGAAGGAAGGAGGGGGAAAAAGAAGGGAAAGAGGAGGAGGAGGAGGGAGGGAGGGAGGGAGGAGGGAGGGAGGGAGGGAGGAGGAGGGAGGAGGGAGGAGGGAGGGAGGGAGGGAGAGTAACATAAGGTGGGCTTGCTGATCGGTAATACCTGAAATTTGTACCCAAAAAGGAAGTGGAGGAGGATAACGAAGAGGAGGAGGAGAAGGGGGAGGAACGAAGGACGGAAGACGACGAAAAAAAAAGGAATTGGGAAGAACAGAATAAAGTAATATATATATATATATATATATATATATATATATATATATATATATATATATATATATATATATTGTAGAGAATGATAGGGAAGAGACAAGACAAACCGAGGACGACCAGAAACTGAATAAAAAACAGAAGAATACCAACCAAACGACCCGAACGAGCAGCCATGAAGACGGAGACGACAACCGCACACACCGCCGAAAGAGGAGGAGGAGGAGGAGGAGGGGAAGAGAAGCGAAGAGAAGCGGGGGACGAGCAAGAGCCAAGACGCGAACGAAAGGAAGGCATAATCGACGGGGCAGAATAAGAGGGTTCTCCGGTGCACATGTATGGGAGGACTCTAACCCCAGCCCCCCCCCTCCCCCAACCACCCCACCCTACCCATTCCCCGCCCCCCATACCCCATCGACGTGAATTAACACCGTCCCCGCCCGCCCGCAGCGCCCACACCCACACGGCGCCCTACGCACACCTCGCTTACAGATACCTTTTCCATCGTCATCCGGGAATGCAAGGATAAAAAAAAAGCTATTCAATTAATAAAAATAAAGGATACGGGAGGAGGAGGACAAACAAAGCAATGAAATATAATGAAAAAGAATAGAGAAAAAAGGAAGGAACAAAATCACTCTCTCTCACCCCTACCATTCCCCTTCCGTCTTCTTCTTATCCTCCTACTTCTCCGTCCCCTACCCCTCCCCTCCTACTCCCCATCCTACGCCCCCCTCCTCCTCTCCCTTTCCCCTTTCCTTCTACCTCCTCCTTCACCCACCCACCCACCAACCCATCCTCTCCCCTTTCCCCCTTCTCTTCTTCCCTCCTCCTCTCCCACTCCTTCCCTGCCTCCCCTCCCCCTCCTTCCCCTCACCTCCCTCTCCCTCCCTCCCTCCTCCTTCCCTCACCCCTTTCTCACCTCCCTCCCTTCCCTTCCCCCTCCTTTCCCTCACCTCCCCTCTTCTCTCCTCCCTCCCTCCCCATCCCTCCCTTCCTTCCCTCCTCTCCTTCCTTTCCCTTTCACTGCACCTCTCCCTCCCTCCCTCCCTTCCTACCATCCCTCCTTCCTTCCTTCCCCCTCCCTCCCTTCCTCCCTCCCTCCCTCCCTTCGCCCGTAATCCCCGGAGTCCCAAACACGTCTCGGGATCATGTGACCCAGACATCAACCTCACTTCGCAGCGACTTCATCCCTTCCGAGAAGATTTCCTCTCCCTCTCAAATCCCGTTCGGCTCGGGTTTCCTACGGTTGTTGTCACTGCCGCCGCCCCGGTCTCTGTCTGTCTGTCTGTCTGTCTGTCTGTCTGTCTGTCTGTCTGTCTGTCTGTCTGTCTGTCTGTCTGTCTGTCTGTCTTTCTCTCTCCCCTTCTTTCTCTTTACTTTTCTCTTTTTCTTCTTTCTGTTCCCCCCTCTCTCTCTCCTTCGCTTCTTTTTCTTTTTTTCTGCTTCCTATTTCCGTTTGTTGCCCTAGGCCTGTCTTCCGTTTGTTTTTCCTCCTTCTTATTTCCTCTCCCCACTCCTCGCTCTCTCTTTGTCTTACATCCTTTCTTTCTTGGTCTCTTTCTGTTTCTGTCTTTGTTTCGTTTTTTTTTTTTTTTTTTTTTTATCTGCGTGTCAGTCTATGTGTGTATATATATATATATATATATATATATATATATATATATATATATATATATATATATATATATATATATGTGTGTGTGTGTGTGTGTGTGTGTGTGTGTGTGTGTGTGTGTGTGTGTGTGTGTGTGTGTGTGTGTGTGTGTGTGTCTGCCTGGTTGCCCGCCCGCCCGCCTGCCTGATTGCCTCCATCTCCATAAGAATTAAAAACACACATTTTAGAGCACTCATTCCGCGCACCTGGGGGGAGACCGGGGCTGGGGTGACGAAAAGACCCGGATATGGAGATTGCATGTTGCACCCCCGTCGCCCCGTAGGATATCATGACGAGCCCCCAGGACATGAAGGATCGTAGAACCTCCAAGTATGCAGCTAGGATCCCCCCCAATCGCCCCCCTACCCCACCCTGTCCCATCCTCGTACCCCATGCTATCCCATCCTACCCCCCCCAACTTCGTACCCCATCTTACCCCATCCTACCCCCACCTAGCGCACACGCCCCTTGATGGACGCACGAGA
>NC_091557.1:7316138-7331138 GCF_042767895.1 Penaeus vannamei | reverse complement strand
CTGTGACACTTTATTACATCGCTGGCACTGGCATCGCTCACACTTGTAACACCGGCACTTGCGTCGGCGATTTTTGTAATGCTGACACTTGCATCCCTGACGCTTGCAACGCTGACACTTACATAGTTGAAACGGAAGGGGAAAGGGGGGGAGGGGGGAGGGGAGTCCTCTTGCACACCCTTCACACTCAAGTACCTTTACAATAAGCAAATAAACAAGTACACATACATCGATCACGGTTAGATAAATGTGTTTACACGAAACGATAGAGACAGACTAAGTATGTTTACACCCGTTGATACAGATCAAATGTATGAATACAAGCACCGGTACCGGCCTTCCGTAAACAAATGCCACCAATAATTGATAAACATATAAGCTTATTATATGCACACGCTGCATAAACAAACACCAATACTTTGCCTCATCAAATATGACCTACAAAAATATATCGATTTGTAAGCTAAGAGAATAACACATGAATAATGTCCTTCCAACTCTCGATCAACACAACGGAGAGAGAGAGAGAGAAAGTAATAATAAAGAATAAAATGTTATGAAAAATAAGCAAGAGAACAAGTGCAAAATAAACAGCATTGATCCCAGTGCCATCAAAGGCCTTGTTGAACAGCCTTGGAATGCTTCAAAACTTCATCGACACTATCTATCTGTTCCCTCTCTTTTTCTCTCTCTCCCTCCCTCCCTCCCTCCCTCCCTCCCTCCCTCCCTCCCTCCCTCTCTCTCTCTCTCTCTCTCTCTCTCTCTCTCTCTCTCTCTCTCTCTCTCTCTCTCTCTCTCACTCCCTCTCTCTCTCTCTCTCTCTCTCTCTCTCTCTCTCTCTCTCTCTCTCTCTCTCTCACTCTCTCTCTCACTCTCTCTCTCCTCTCTCTCTCTTACTCTCTCTCACTCTCTCTCTCACTCTCTCTCTCACTCTCACTCTCTCTCACTCTCTCTCTGCACTCTCTCTCTCGCTCTCTCTCTCACTCTCTCTCTCTCTCTCTCTCTCTCTCTCTCTCACTCTCTCACTCTCTCACTCTCTCACTCTCTCACTCTCTCACTCACTCTCTCACTCACTCTCTCACTCACTCTCTCACTCACTCTCTCACTCTCTCACTCACTCTCTCACTCACTCTCTCACTCACTCTCTCACTCTCTCACTCTCTCACTCACTCACTCTCTCACTCACTCACTCACTCTCTCACTCACTCACTCACTCACTCACTCACTCACTCACTCACTCACTCACTCACTCACTCACTCACTCACTCACTCACTCACTCACTCACTCACTCTCGGTCTGTGTCTGTCTGTCTGTCTGTCTGTCTGTCTGTCTGTCTGTCTGTCTGTCTGTCTGTCTGTCTGTCTGTCTCCATACTAAACTAAACCCTTATCGCCACTATGGAATGCAGAGAGAAAAAAAAATAAAAGATTTGGAGAGAGAAAATAAGAGAACAAACAAGACAGACAGAACCAAAAGGGAGTAATAAAAAAGAAGAAGAGAAGAAGAATTGACCACGCCTATTTCTCACCCACCCCCACCCCCACCCCCACCCCCGGCGTTCCGAGGTAACAAATCACTTCCTCGCTCACACGGATTCTACTTCCCCAATACGGCACACTGGGGCGCCCCCTTTCACTCCGCGTTGCTTCACTCCCCCCTCCGCCTGATTGCAGATCCCTCCAACCCCCACCCCAACCCACCAACCCACGCCCACCCACACCCTAACCCACCCTTCCATCCTCCCACTCACCCACCCACACCCTAACCCACCCTTCCATCCTCCCACTCACCCATCCACACCCTAACCAACCCTTCCATCCCCCCCCCACCCACCCACTTCCACCGTCCCCCTCTTCCTACGTCGAAGAGGTTGATGAGCTTATCGCTGCCAGGTCAAAAGCTCACTGTGAGACCTGCCTTGTGGCAACACCCCTTTTGGTTTATTTGTCTGCCTGTTGGTCTGTCTGCCTGTGTGTGTCTACCTGTCTGCTCTTGCTTGACTTTGAAACCTCTCCTTTCGCTCACCCTCCTTCTCTTTCTGTATCTCCATTTTCACTCATTCATTTTCTTTCTTCTTCTTCTTCTTCTTCTTCTTCTTCTTCTTCTTCTCTGTTTCTTTCTCTCTCATTCTGTCTCCCTCTTTCTCTTTCTCTCTATCCCTCTCTCTCCTCTCTCCCTCCCTACCCTCTCTCCCACCTTACCCCTTTTTATCGCTCATCCCCACTGCTGTTATACATATCTATACTTCTTTTGCGCGCCTCTGAAACCCTGGAGGTGTTCTCGACTTTCGCTCTTGTCCGTGTTTATCGAGCATGATCGAAAAAGAGCGAGAAAGAAATATCAACGCAAGCCAATATACACATCCACGCTGGCCACTCCATAAGGTTGCTATACGTCCTATTGCGAATCGAAAAAAAATGTCAAACACAACGATCGTAAATGTAAACAAACAAATCGTCTATATTTTGGTTTTGCTTTCTTTTATTTCCCTTCTTTTCTCTCTATCTTTCTACACGTGTCTACATGCCCGCCGACTGAGTGAGTGAGTGAGTGTGTGAAAATGAGTGACTTTTTAATTTTCCCTCCCACCCACCCCAACTATATTTCGAAAACCCTTTTATCTTTTCAGCTATTCATGAGTTGGAGGAGGAGGAGGAGGAGGAGGAAAAGGTGAAGGCGGAAGAGGAGAGGGAAAGGGGAAGAAGGAAGAGGAGGGGGAGAAGGGAAGGAGGAAGAGGAGGGGAGAGGGGAAGAAGGAAGAGGAGGGGGAGAGCGAAAGGAGGAAGGGAGGAAAGAGGGGAAGGAGGAAGAGGAGGGGGAGAGGAGAAGGAGGAAGAGGAAGGGGGAGAGGGGAAGGAAGAAGGGAGGGGAGAGGGGAAGGAGGAAGGGAGTGGAGAGGGGAAGGAGGAAGAGAGGGGAGAGGGGAAGGAGGAAGGGAGTGGAGAGGGGAAGGAGGAAGAGAGGGGAGAGGGAAAGGAGGAAGAGAGGGAGGGAAGGGGGAAAAGGAGAGGGAGGAAGGGAGACGGAAGCGCAGGTAGGGGAGGGGAGAGAAGCAGACGTCCACGCCCTCCGCACCTTGCAACTCGCATCCCTTCTACTTCCCATTCGCCGACTATTCATCCCATTTTCCCTGCCCGACTTATTTCCTCAACGTACGACCCGCTTCATCGATGCAAAATTTTACAAACAAGTAAAAACTAACACAACCTCACCCCACCTCTACCCCCTCCCCCCCTAAGAAAAAGAAATACTACAAAAATAAAATAAAATAATACAGATAAAAAAGCAGAAGAGAGAGTCAAGCAAGCATACAGCTATTTGGCCTCGAGATCTTAAGCATCTCCAAGACCCTTGCAATAACCGGTTACGCAGCTGTCTTAACTTCCGGTTCTTGTATATCTCCCAGGCCGTGTGGGAGCGCGGGCGGCCCGCACTGCTCAGAAGGGGGGGAGGGAGGGCGAGGGAGGGCGAGGGAGGGCGAGGAGAGGGGGAAGGAGGGCGAGGAGAAGGGGAAGGAGGGCGAGGAGAGGGGGAGGGGGTGGGGGAAGGAAAGATGGGTGGTGTAGCAGCAGTAGCAAAAGGCCGTTGGTCTCTCTCTCTCTCTCTCTCTCTCTCTCTCTCTGTCTCTCTCTCTCTCTCTCTGTCTGGCTCTCTCTCTCTCTCTCTCTCTCTCTCTGTCTCTCTGTCTCTCTGTCTCTCTCTCTCTCTCTCTCTCTCTCTCTCTCTCTCTCTCTCTCTCCCTCTCTCTCTCTCTCTCTCTCTCTCTCTCTCTCTCTGTCCGTCTCTCCGTCTCTCTCTGTCTCTGTCTCTGTCTCTGTCTCTGTCTCTGTCTCTGTCTCTGTCTCTGTCTCTG
Organism: Penaeus vannamei; assembly: GCF_042767895.1. Lineage (NCBI taxonomy): Eukaryota > Metazoa > Arthropoda > Malacostraca > Decapoda > Penaeidae > Penaeus > Penaeus vannamei. The sequence goes on along the minus strand of NC_091557.1, from coordinate 7,327,284 downwards.
TCTCTGTCTCTGTCTCTGTCTCTGTCTCTGTCTCTGTCTCTGTCTCTCTCCTTCTTCCCCCCTCAGGATGTGTGTGGGGGTGGAGCTCCTCGTTCCGTTTTCCCTCTCTTCCTCCCTCGATCTGTTTCTCCCTCATCCTCTCAATCCCCCCCCCCCCCCCCGTCTCTTTCTACCCTTCACCACTGTTAAAAGAGACTTTTCAGGGCACAGTAGCGGGCCAAAGTTCGAGGGCCTTCAGAGCAGACTCTGGCCCGCTTCCTTCCTTTGACCCCTTCCCCCTTTACCCTCTTCCTCCCTCCCTCCCCCTCCCCGTCTACCTCCATTCCTCCTCACCATCCCCCTCTACCCCCTTCCTCCCTCCTTCCTCCCTCCCCTCCCCCTCTACCCCCCTTCCTCCCTCTCCCCCTCTACCTCCATTCTTTCCTCCCCCTCCCCCTCTACCCCATTCCTTCTTCCCCCAGTATCCCATTCCTCCCTCCCCCTCCCTCTCTACCCCCCCCCCCCCAGTCATCCGGGCCTGGGTCATAAAGGCAGCGAAGGCGTGACCGGCGACCCTCCTCCAGGATTTCTTCACGCGGCGTTCTGACTCAGTGGCCGAGTCGCCGGGGATCACGTCGTGGGTGAGTGGCATGGGGGGTGGGGGGAGGGTAGGAGGCGAATGGAAGGATGGAAGGAGGGAAGAGGGAGGGAGAGTAGAGGGGGAGGGAGAGAGGGAGAGAGAGGAAAAGAGAGGAAGATAGAGATATTGAGTGAGTGAGAGAGAAAAGAAAGAAAGAAAAAAAAAGAAAGAGACAGAGAAAGAGAGAGATACATACAGACAGACAGACACAGAGAGGAAAGAAGAGGCGGTGGGCGTGGGCGCCGGCGGGTGGCATGCACTCAAACCTCCCTTCCTCCACAGCCCTCCTTTAGATTTCTTGTATTAACACTTCCCGCGAGCAGAAATGGCCATAAAACTACCATAAAAAAAGTATATTTCGCAGTGACATCACCGCATACTAAGACTCTTCCGCCATCTTTATAGTCTTCCGTCCGCCAATTTGTTATATTTCAGGCCAGCACCGTTCGAGGGGGATCTTAAGAATAGCAACATACATACACGTGCTTCTATATGTATGTACATGTACTGATATTTATTACACCATATCAATATTACATTTTGTCATTCGGTAATAAATACTACATTCTACTATCCTGCATTACAATATATTGCATTATACTAAATTATCCTATCATGTTATATACTAATACCATACACTATTCCATCATACTATACTACATGCATACGAGGATAAACAATAAACGATAAACCGGATGACTCAGCACAGAAAATAAAGCTATCAATAAAAAAACAAAAACAAATCGCACTGTATTTAAAGAGCTCGCCTCGTGTTACCAGCAAACGATTAGCTTTCTAACATTCTCCTGTTACTCCCCCTTGTCTTCTCTTCTGTTCTATTCTTTCTTCTCTTTCCTTCGCTTCCCCTCTTTCCTTCATCTTTCCGTTTTATTTTTTTTCTGTTTTCATCTCATCGTCAGGGTGGGTGGGAGGGAGCGCAAGAAAAATGAAATGAAAGGAAGGGAAGAAAGGAAGGGGACAAGAAAGGAAGGGGAAGCATACAGTAAGAAGAGAATTAAAGGAAGGAAGGAAGGGGAGGACAAAAGTTGGAAAGCAAGAAGGAAGTAAAGAATTAAAGAAGGAAGGACAGGAGGTAGGTGATAAGCAACGGCGGAAGGAAGGCAGGTAGTAAAGAAGGAATAGGAGGAATGCATGGGAAAAGAGTATAGGAGAAAATGCATGAATGAAAGAAACGAGTGAATGAAAGGAAGAAGAAAGGGGAGAGGGAGAGGAGAGGAGACGAGAGGAGAGAGAGAGAGAGAGAGAGAGAGGAGAGAGAGGAGAGAGAGGAGAGAGAGAGGAGAGAGAGAGAGAGAGAGAGAGAGAGAGAGAGAGAGAGAGAGAGAGAGAGAGACAGAGAAAGAGAGAGACAGAGAGACAGAGAGAGAGAGAGAGAGACAGAGACAGAGACAGAGACAGAGACAGAGACAGAGACAGAGACAGAGACAGAGACAGAGAGAGAGAGAGAGAGAGAGAGAGAGAGAGAGAGAGAGAGAGAGAGAGAGAGAGAGAGAGAGAGAGAGAGAGAGAGAGAGAGAGAGAGAGAGAGAGAGACAGACCGAAAGAGACAAGAGGCAAGTGAGAACCGTTGCCTCTGCGGCTCACTTAAAAAAAAAGGAAAAAAGAATCGAACACCGATATAGCCGAGAGGACCGCTGCCATCCGTCTTTCGCTAAACGATAACCTCGCCATCTATCCTGCGAGGCCGTAACGACACCATCAACCATTTTACGACTCCTACCCCCTCCCTCTCCCCTCCTCCCCCTCTTTCAGGCTGCCGCTCTAGAGTACAACTCGCCGGTGCAACGAAGCAAAGAGAATGGGGGAGGGGTTAGGAGAGGGAGGGAGGGAGGGAGGGAGGGAGGGAGGGAGGGAGGGAGGGAGGGAGGAAGGGAGGGAGGGAAGGAGGGGTGAAGAGAGAGGGAGGGAGGGAGGAAGGGAGGGAGGGAGGGAGGGGTGAAGAGAGAGATGGAGGGAGAGGAGAGGAGGGAGGGGAGAGGAGAGGGAGAGATGGGTGAGGAGAGGAGGGAGGGGTAGGGAGAGGAGAGGAGGAAGGGGTGAGGAGAGGGAGGGAAGGTGGGGTGAGGGAGAGGAGAGGCGAGGGAGGGAGGGAGGGAGGGAGGGAGGGTGGGTGGGGTGAGGAGAGGAGAGGAGAGGAGAAGAGAGAGAGGGAGGGAGGGTGGGAAGGGAGTGAGCGAGGGGTGAGGAGAGGGAGAGGAAGGAGTGAGGAGAGGAGGGAGGGGTGAGGAGAGTAGAGGAGGGGTGAAGAGAGGAGGGAGGGGCAATGAGGAGGAAAAGAGAGGAGGGAAAGAGGAACGAAAAGAGGGGTGGAAAAAAGGAGGAGGGAGAGAGATATTTACAAATGTACACAAATGGCCCATGTGTGTGAGTATATTTCTTTATATGGATGTGCATATACATAAATATAATTGTGTGCGCGCGCGCGCGCGCGCGCGTGTGTGTGTGTTTGCGTGTGTGTGCGTCTGTGTGTGTGCGTGTGTGTATGCGTGTGTACGTGCGTGTGTACGTGCGTGTGTACGTGCGTGTGTGTGCGTTAGCGTGTGTGTGCGTGTGCGTGCGTGTATGTGTGCGTGCGTGTGTATGCGTGTGTGAAAAAACAGACTGTTTTAATCATGTTTAGATGTAGCACTAAGACCCACCACAGAGAGGTGGGGGCGGGGGAGGGGTGAGGAACCGGTTGGTGAGACATGGTGGTGTCCCCGGCTCAACCTCCCTCCGCTGAATAACATCTCGCGCGCCCTAAAAAGCCTCGAATTGGCTCACTGCAAAATTGATTCAGAACCGGGAATAGGGGGGGGGGGGGCTTGCAGCCGCTTTACTCTTAATCTTCGCAAGGGCTTACTATTTTGGTGGAAACGAAGATTAATTATCTTGGGCTCACTTGCACGGGCGCACACATGCATAAATGCTATACGCACCCGCGCGCTTACATCCACACATCCCTCCATATCCACATACAGATACAAACACAAACAAGTGCGAACACAAGCTCACGCATGTAAACACGCACGGACGCACGAACGTACACTTGTTCCCGCACGCGCACGCGCGAGCACTCACTCGCTCACGCACATCCGCACAGACACACACACACACAGTCCACACGCAAAACACCACACATTTATTAGCTATCTCTCTCTCCTCCCCCTCATCCGGCGCAGCTGCGCACCATCTGCAACAGATGTTCAAACCGCTCTTTCACAACAATGCAGCGACCACTCGACAGCAAAACTCTGTCAAGGTAATGCCTGAAGTCACCTCCGAAGGTATTAAATGAGGCGCCGCGACGTCATGAAACGCAAACCACACTCCCAAGGCAATTTTATACATGGCTTGCCCTTATGAACACACGACGCCACGAGTACTTCACTGCAGTCTGTGACGTCTGCATTATACGACCTACAGCTGCTGCTTGCCTGTTTGCTTGCTGGCTGCCCGGTCGTCTGGTCGGCGTGCTTCATTTCTTTCAGGCTTGTCATTTGTTTTTCCGGTTGTTTTTCCAAGCTTATTCCTCCTCTCAGACCGATTTCCCCTTCGGCAAGACACGTCAACATCCAAGCCAAGCTGAACGAAAACCAAAGGCAAACCAAACCGCACCAAACCAAGCCACGCGACCGGCAAATCACGGCGTAAACCCAAACCAGGTCAAGCCGAACCAGAACCCTAGAGACCCCAAACGCCACCGAAATCAGACAGACAAACCCAGAGCAAGCCAAGCCAACCTGACGCCTCCGAACTCGGCAAAACCAAAGCAAACCGACCAACCCTTTCGGCCACAATCCCCTCCGTGATATGTATTCCCCTCACACCCGCTCTCCGCTTGCCATACAACACGCTCTTCGCCGGGGCTCGCTGACGTGACCCAACTTTTCCCTGCCTCGCGAAAGGGAAGAAAGGAAGAGCGGGGGGAAGGAGGAGGGGGAGGAAGAAGTGGGGGAAGGGAGGAGGAAGTAGGAGAGGAGAGGGAGGAGGAAGTGGGAGAGGAGAGGGAGGAGGAAGTGGGAGAGGAGAGGGAGGAGGAAGTGGGAGAGGAGAGGGAGGAGGAAGTGGGGGAGGAGAGGGAGGAGGAAGTGGGAGAGGAGTCGGAGGAAGAAGTGGGGGAGGAGAGGGAAGAGGAAATGGGGGAGAAAGAGGGGGAGGAGAGGGAAAATGTAGTGGGGATGGAGGAGGAGGGGGAGGTGAGGGAAGAAGTAGTGGGGGTTGAGGAGGAGGGAGAGGGAGTGGGGAAAAGGGGGAGGAGAAGGGGGTGGAGGAAGAGGGAAGAGGAAAGGAGAGTAGAAGACAGGAGTAGGGAGCAAGAGGTGTAAGGGAGGGGGGAAAATACGCAGGAAATGAAAGGAAGGGGGAGGAGAAGGGGGTGGAGGAAGAGGGAAGAAGAAAGGAGAGTAGAAGACAGGAGTAGGGAGCAAGAGGTGTAAGGGAGGGGGAAAATACGCAGGAAATGAAAGGAAGGGAAAGAAGAGAAGGGTAAAGGAAAGAAGAAAACATAAGGAGAAAGAGAAAATGGCAAGCGTCGAGAGGAAGTGTAACGCGATGATTGGTAAGTGTTTAAAGAAACGATGGTAAATGGTGTGTAGGTGTGTGTGTGTCTGCTTGTGTGTGTGTGTGCGTATGTAGAGGTGTATGTGTAGTTTGGTAGCTTAGTGTAGTATCGGAGGACGAGATCAACGTGATATTATGCAATAAAGTGCAGCAAAGAAAGGGTGCAGAAATAAGAAGACATCGGAGAACTAGACCCAATTTCGCAAATCGTTTTCTTCCTACCGTCTTCTAGAAAGAATATATATATATATATATATATATATATATATATATATATATATATATATATATATATATATATATATCAGAAGCTTCATCCATCAACACGAAACAAAAGCATATCTAACGATGAGATGATGATAATAAAGAAGAAGAAAAAAAAAGAAGTAGAAGACGAAGGAAAAAGAGAAGGAAAATGAAAAGGAGAAAGAGAACAGAAACATAAAGATGAACAAGAAGAAGAAACAAAGACGAAGGAGAACAAAAAATAGAAAACAAAATGAAAAAGAGAAGGAGAAAAAGAAGACGACGACGAATAAGAAGGAAAATGAGAAGGAGATGAAGAAGGAAAATGAGAAGAAGGAGATGAAGAAGGAGAAAGAGGAGGAGGATTGGAGGAGAAGAAGACTGAAATAACAAACCCGCTCCGCCATTCCCTCGGAATCCTCCGCGCGGGGAGATAGATCTCCGAACCCGCTCACCCTTGAACTTCGCAGCCATCGGAAATATACGAGGATCACTTGGGGCTTTCTTGCTCGCTTCTTCCCCCGCGGCATATCCTCTTCCGGTGATACTGAATTCTTTTTTTTTTCTTCATTATTTTTCTTCATTTGCTGCTGTTCCTTCTTTGATAATGCGAACGGATGGAGAGCTGATAAAGGCTGAGGTGTGTCTTGATATCTATCTCGGCGACGATAACATTCTTCAGACAATGCATTGCAATTATGCCAATGTTGTTGTTACCCCAACAAATAGGGAAAACAAAACAAACACACACAGACACACACAGACACACACACACACACACACACACACACACACACACACACAAACACAAACACACACACACACACACAAAGTAATATCAAAAATCCAATTTCTATCAAACTCAGAAAAAAAATGGATTCAGAGATCAAGACACACACACTAAAAAAAAAAAAAAAAAAAAAAAAAAAAAAAAAAACACACACACACAAAACAAATACAAAAGCAAACAGGCAAGCACGAATCGAGGCGAATTCCGGGGCAGCGACGAATGCCCCACAAGTTCTCTCGCTCGATCGATCTCTCTCGTCGGGAAGTCGCCTCCGCTATGCATTAACATCCACCGCCTCGACTCGAGCTTCCTTTCTCTGCACATCTTTTTGCTTTGAACGTTTGTTGGGTTGTTTGTTTGGCTGTTTGCTCCTTTCTTTGCGCATCGTTTTCTTTTGAACGTTTGTTGGGTTGTTTGTTTGGCTGTTTGTTTAATTCCTGCACGTCGCTTTCTTTTGAACGTTTGGTGGGCTGTTTGTTTGGCTGCTCGCTCCTTTCTTTGCACATCTTTATGCTTTGAACGTTTGTTGGGTTGTTTGTTCCTTTCTTTACGCATCGTTTTCTCTTGAACGTTTGTTTGGTAGTCTGTTTGGCTGCCTGCTCCACATCTTTTTGCTTTAACCGTTTGTTTGGTTGTCTGTTTGGGTGTTTGCTCCTGATTCTGCACATCTTTTTGTTTTGAATGTTTGTCTGACTGTTTACCCCTTTGTTTTGCTCAGCCTGACTCACCGATAAGATGCTGACGACAAGCAAGCCCCACAAAATCTGCTGACTCGAACTTACCTGAAAAGGAGAGAAAACTTGATAAACAACATGATACCTTATACATAAATTCTTAAGCAAATACATTATTAAACTTGATAAACAACATAATACATTATACATAAATTCTTAAGCAAATACACTGTTAAACTTGATAAACAACATAATACATTATACAGAAATTCTTAAGCAAATGCATTGTTAAACTTGATAAACAACATAAAACATTATACATAAACCCTTAAGCTAATACAAATCTGCGATGAAAAATTTGCGACAAGACAAATCCAGGCACTTGCATACATACTTGCAAATGTGCTTACCCAACTGTATGTACGCACAATCAGTACAGACAAAGACAGACACAAACACACACGAAAAAATATCGTACACGATCCCAAATCCTAGACATAATAAACAAAAAGAAATTAAAACCAGTGAAGAAGCGATAAGAATGCCGAGCTATCCATCATTCCACTCCCAACGATCACAAAGGCAAAACAGGAGATGAAATAGGAGGAGGAGGAGGATATTGAAAGGAAATAAAATGGACGAAAGGGAAGTAGAATGGATAACATTGAGGTGAAAGAGGGGGGGGCAGGGGGGTGGAAAGGGAGGGGAAGGAGAAGGGGAGGTGAGAGGGAGAGGAGGAAGGAGGGAGAAAGGGAAATAAAGAGAAAAAGGAAAGAGAAAGAGAGAAAGGGATGGATAAGGGGGGGGGGGGAATTCCTCATTCCAAGAGGATAAGTAAGAGGTCAAGGCAAGAAGCGATATGAAAAGAAGGTAAGCAAAGAAAGCGCTGATATATACAGCATGCAGCGATAAAGAAGATAAAGTTACTAGAAGAAGGAGGGTGGAAAATAAACGAACTGATAGGCGAAGAGATGAGAAAGATGAGTAAGGGAAAAAGAAAACAGACGCGAGAATGAAGGAGAAAAACTAAGACAAATATTTCAGGCCAGAACGCAGACTACAAAAAGTCAATTTAAAATCCTGGAAAAGATAAATGATAAAACAACAAAACCAGCACATTGGGAAAAATCACATACGAAAGGCTTCAGCAATAATGACAAGGATGATGATGACGATAACCCAAGGCAAATAAAGACTTATCCCCTCACCTCCCAAAAAGTAGTCAACAACACACAGGCGCAAGTACAATCATTCCCTCCCACCGTCCTGCCAATGAATACAAATACACATTTATGGCACTGCGTCTCAGATCTGGACGGTCCATCTCGGCTCCATCACCCCCAAGATACACCCACCACCCCTCCTCCTTGCTTCTGCCTTCCTTCCCCGCCTCCTCTTCTAACCTGTTCGCATTAATGCCGCTTCCTCGACACATAGGCCTATATATACACACCGTCCAATCTTACTTTTTATCCACTCTTCCTCCCATCTTCCCATGTCTCCCTCATAATCTTGGACTCCCTCTCTTCCTCTCATGTCTCCCTTATTCGCCAAGCCTTAACCTGTACCTCTCTCCCTCCCTTCCCCCCTTCCTCCCTTCCTTCCTTCCCTCCCTCCCTCCCTCCCCAGCCTACCCCCTCCTTCCCCGTCCCCACCCAACCCCCTACCCTTCCTCCTTCCAGCAGCTAAGCCGAGGTTGTCCCGCCGTCATGATAAGATCAGATCCAGCGGGGCGAGCACAGAGTCAAAATACATGTACAAGGTGTGTTGCCAGATACCCCTCCTCAATCTCCCTCCCTTCCCTAAATCTACTCCTAACTTCTAAGCCCCACTCTACCATTCTATGCAGACCATACCAAGCACGTGGGGGTTAGTACCGGGATCCATCATACAAACTGTACAAGAAGATTTATGTCCCCCCCCCCCTCTCTTCCCCTTTTCTCCCTTCCATCCCCCCTCTTCCTTCTACCCACTCTCCCTCCTTCACCCCATCTTCCCAACTCCTCTCCCTCTCTTTCCTTTCGCATATCTCTCCTTTACTCTCTCCTCTTCCCTTCACTAATATTATCTCTTCTTCTCTCCCTCTCCCTCTCCCTCTCTTTGGACCTTTTTCCCACCCACTATCGCGATGGAAAGAAAAAAATAGGGAGAGAATTTGTGCACAAAGATGCACGGAGTTGAGGAGAGGGGTGGGGGTGAGGAGGGGGGGGAGACGAAAGGACGAGGGGGCAACATACACACGAATAATGATTTGGAGAGGATGACTATTTGAGATGGCCGCGCTGATCACAATAACATTAATGGCATTAATAACAATGAGGAAGGGGGGAAGCAGATGGCAGGACGTGAAAGGTAATAAGCACCCTCCCTCCTACCCCCTTCCCTCCTGCCCACTCTTCCCCCTCACTCCTCTTCCCTCCACCCCTCCTCTCCTCCCCCCGCATGCGCACTCAACGAACACTAGGGAAGAAAGGAAGCGAGAAGAGGGGGAGGGAGTCATAACCACGTGTGTCCTGAAACAAGAGAAATGGAATAAGGCAGAAACGTAAATAAGACAGTGAATGAAGCCACAGTGAGAGAGAGAAATAGAGAGAGAGAGAGAGAGAGAGAGAGAGAGAGAGAGAGAGAGAGAGAGAGAGAGAGAGAGAGAGAGAGAGAGAGAGAGAGAGAGAGAAAGAGAGAAAGAGAGAAAGAGAGAGAGAGAGAGAGAGAGAGAGAGAGAGAGAGAGAGAGAGAGAGAGAGAGAGAGAGAGAGAGAGAGAGAGAGAGAGAGAGAGAGAGAGAGAGAGAGAGAGAGAAGGGGGAGGGGTAAGAACAGAAGCACACTCGGAGAAAGAAGAAATAATAAAATAATCGGGGAAAAGAAAAACACACAAAGAGAATAACACACGAAAAGAAGGCAAGGAGCACGGAGAAGAGATAGAAAAGAGAGCAGAGCAGAGGCAGAGGAAATAAAGAAAAGCAAATAGACGGAAAGACGAAGAGGGGGGGGGGAGGCGCAACCACAAGCTTGTTCGGCCCAGACGATGAAACCATTTCATTAGAACTGACGGCAGAAGGAGTTGAAAGCTCGCATGATTGACAGCGTCGAGACAAGTCCATGGACGGCGGATTGAATGCCAGACTGAGTGAGATTACGCGCGAGTGAAAGGCCGGGAGTTGTTGAGTAGCCTGAGTGATTGGGGCGAGGGTGAATGAGGCGGGGGGATGGGGGAGGGGGAGGAGGGGGAGGAGGGGAGAGACAGAAAGGAGGGATGGGGGAGAGAGGGGGAGGAGGAGAAGGATAGAGAGAGAGAGAGAGAGAGAGAGAGAGAGAGAGAGAGAGAGAGAGAGAGAGAGAGAGAGAGAGAGAGAGAGAGAGAGAGAGAGAGAGAGAGAGAGAGAGAGAGAGAGAGAAGACCCCTGTAAACTGAACACGAACACAAACACAAGCAACACGAACACGGACACGAACATAAACAACACGAACACGAACAGAAACACACACACAAAAATCACGTCAACCCTACCACAAGCTCATTACTGTCGGTGGCTGCGGAACGTATAAAGCCATTTAGCTCCCCGTCTTCCGTAAGGCGATGACATCATCACTCTGGGAGTAATGTCATGCTTTCAAATTCAATTCCCTCATAATTCTGCCTCTTTGCCTTTTTGTTGTTTTGCATTGCAATGACTCCTGCATTCTTGTCTTCTCTTTATCTTTCCCTTACAAGGCAAACATTGGCCTGTCCCCATTCCCTCCCGCTGTTTGTTTTTCCTTTCGATTCTCACGTGTCATTCAATATCGTTTTTTATCATTGAATTAATTCCAATACTATCTCTCTCTCTCTCTCTCTCCTTCGTCTCCCTTCCCTTAAATATGTCGGTCATTATCTCATCTCCCTTCGCCTAACTGTTTCTATCTCCTCTCTTTCTTCCTTGCCTTCTCCTCCCCTTCCTCGAGACCCGCGCACTTTCTCCTCGTCACCTCAGCCCTCCAACCTGACCTCTCAAGACCCCGCCATGCACCTGACCTTACCGCTACTCTCTCTCTCTGACCTGCCTTCCCAGGGCCCTTAACCCGCCCACTCCTCCACCTCCTCCTTCTCTTCCTCCTCCTCCTTTCTTTACACATCCACTACGAACTTCTTTCCCTCCTTTTCTCTTCCCCTCTCCGTTCTTTGTCTTCGTTCCTTTCTTCTCTGTGCACGGTATCCATTCCCTGCATACCTCGACTCTTTCTTTCTCCCAATCATTCCATTTATCTCTCCTATG
>NC_091557.1:7296138-7308638 GCF_042767895.1 Penaeus vannamei | reverse complement strand
GCGTACACATCAGATATCTTCAGAATCAAAAACGTAAAAAAAAAAAAAAAAAAAAAAATCCGGAAAACTGGTGCAATGCATGCAACCACCACCCTGGGAGCACTGCGCACGAAATGAGCAACGCCGCCGCACCGGAGACGAGACGAAATAAAACAGCTTCCGATATCAGGGCCTTTCCGTTCGGCTCAGAGTGAAAAGAAAATTAAGAAATGCGACTACTTATCAGGACCAAATTCCCCTTTTTTCGGAAGTTGAAATTGGTTCATTTGTGGAACCGGATGATATGTCGGCAAATTTAGCTTCACATGACAGCCGCCCAGGGAAAAAAATGGGGAAAAACACTGCGCTAAGCTGGCCAATCAATCATGCCGTTCACCCGAGAGAATCGGCAAATACACGAGCCAAAAAAAGGTTGGCATATTTTCCGAACTCCAACCTGTCCTCTCCCTAAACACCCTCATTACACCGACACAAGAAGAAAAAGAAAGAAGAAGAAGGAGGAGGAGGAGGAGTAGGAGTAGGAAGAGTAGTAGGAGGAGTAGGAGGAGGAGGAAGAAGAGGAAGAAGAAGAAGAAAAAAAAAAGAAGACGACGACGACGACGAAGAAAAAAGAAGAAGATGAAGAAGAATGAAAGAAAGAAACACGCATGCCTCCCGTTCCAATCTATCCGACCACACCTATGCGTTTTGCCCTCGTCATCCGATTCCCGCACGCTGTCTTTATTCCTGCAACAGCCCATTCACTCTCCCCGCCCCCGCCCCCGCCCTCCCATCCTCACCACACCCACCAGCATGGGCGTTCTTCCCCTAAAGACACGGGCGTGACCAGACCAACTGTCCAAACAAGCCTTAGAGACACCCGCATCCCGACATTTTATATCCACTATAAAATCAAATATATGAGATAGAGATAAGTGAAAGAAAAAGAAAAAAAAAATACATGTGTGCGGCCGATACCATCTTGGATGCCACGGCGGAATTCCTAATTAAAAGGGAGGTCTGGAGTTTCACCCTTCATGCTTCTAAGTGGTCGAGATGAAGGCCACTTCAGCGTGCAATTCTACTTGTGATGTCAAGTGAGGGCGATACACCACAGCAAGCTTTTTTTTAATACCTCGCCACAAACGCACAGCACACGCATCTGCAATCAACCATGCAGAATGTCCGTAGCAAAGCTTGCAAATGCAGAAAAAATACCATCGCACTTAGTAAAATTAGGTCCCCCGGCAAATTTATTATACGTCCAAAATTAATTTCGCAATATCGTCGGTAACAGATTGCATAATGCAACGGTAGTCCACTTCCCGGCCGAGATCAACAAGTATGTATGATAAAATAAACAAGCGAGAATGAACCCACGCTTCCGCAAACATGTCTACACAGTACATATTGCATGTGCACGTACGCAAGCGCGCGGAGACACACACGCACACACACAGCAGTCCACGAATACCTACCTACATACATGCATATAACAAAGACTCGACCATCCACCATGCTGCATGTTGCATTGACATTGGCAAACGTAAAACACTTATCTCCGAACATAATGCGATAAGAAACTGTGCACCACGAGTAAGAAATATCCCAAAATATCGCAAGGATATGCATTAGCCTCTTCTTTCATCCATCCAGTCACTCAAAGTTTCATTCACTCATTCATACACACGCTCACTCACTCGCTCACTCACTCACTCACTTTCTCACCCCCTTAACTCACTCGTTCTCCCATTCGCTCGCCAATTCACCTAGGAAAACCAATCCATCGAAACAAAAACAAAAACAAGACGAAATGCAATGAAATATACATCGCCATCAACAACCACCACAAAGACACCAACACACCACCCCGTCATACCAGCGAATACCAACGCCCAAAACAGCAGCTGCACGAGCACCCACTCGGGAATACCGAATCAATGCGAATTCTGTAACGATTACGATGCGGCCGATACATGCAACGTAAACACTCGCAGTGAATGTGTTAAGAGGTAAATATCGAAGTAATAAAAACGGAGGAAGAATTGGGAGGGGATGAGAGGGGGAAGGGGGCACGGAAGGGAAGGGAGGAACGGAAGGGAAGGGAAGGGAAGGGAAGGGAAGGGAAGGGAGGAACGGAAGGTAAGGTAAGGGAAGGGAAAGAGGAAAGGGGAAAAGGGGAGGGAGAGAAGGCGAGAGGGGAAGGAGGGAGGGGGAGGGGAGGAAGAGAGATAGGGGGAGGAGGGAGAGGGAAGGAGGGGAAAGGTGGAGAGGATGGGAGGGAGAGAGGGAGAGAGGAAGGGAGGGAAGGGAGGGAAGGAAGATAGGAAGGAAGGAAGGGAGGAGAGAGGAGAAAGAAAGAGAGGAAGAGGGAGCAGGGTGGGAAAGAGGGAGGGGGGATGGCAACTAAGGTGAGGGAGGAAGGAATTACAAAGAAATCCACTCTCCGTATTACCGTTTCGGCGACAACTACAGGCAAACAGGCTGAGAGCAACCTATACCAGAAAAAACATCAACTTTTCTTGATCAACAGAAGGTAATACTCCCAAAAAATAAAACAAACCATGGGTGTGAATGAGAATCAAATCCAAACCAATTACCTCGTTCAACCCATCCTTCACCACTGCCTCCAACTCTACCCGAATATGCCCCATTACCTGCCTCCTGAAATCCCCGCCCGCCCACCATACCCAATAACTCCTCCCCCTTTCAGTCCCCCAACCCCCACCCCACGTTACCCAATAACTCGTCCCTCTTTCAGCCAGCCACCCACCCCCATCTTCCCCAATAACTCCTCCCCCTTTCAGCCTCCCCACCACACACATTACCCAATAACTTCTCCCCTTTTCAGTCCCCCCATCTTACCCAATAACTCCTCCCCCTTTCAGTCCCCCCATCTTACCCAATAAATCCTCCCCCTTTCAGCCCCCCACCCCCCACCCACCTTTACCCAATAACTCCTCCCCTTTCAGCCCCCCCCCACACACACATTACCCAATAACTCCTCCCCCTTTCAGCCCCCCCCAACCTTACCCAATAAATCCTCCCCCTTTCAGCCCCCACCTTACCCAATAACTCCTCCCCCTTTCAGCCCCCCCAACCTTACCCAATAAATCCTCCCCCTTTCAGCCCCCACCCCCCCACACACCTTACCCAATAACTCCTCCCCCTTTCAGCCCTCCCCCAACCTTACCTAATAAATCCTCCCCCTTTCAGCCACCCCCCATCTTACCCAATAACTCCTCCCCCTTTCAGCCCCACCCCCCACCCCAATCTTACCCAATAAATCCTCCCCCCTTCAGCCCACCCCCCCCCCCCCCCACCCCAACCTTACCCAATAAATCCTCCCCTTTCAGACCCATCCCCCCCCCGCTCCTGCTGCTCCACCTGCCCGCCCAAAGAATGATGCATGTCTCCGCGGAATGCCAAGGTTCATTGCAAGCCACGAGCGAGCCCCGTCTCCGCGCGTCCTTCAATCAAGTGGGTAAACAATCGTATGCAAACATCGACTCCTTCGATCTCTTTCTTATTTTCTCTTTCTCTTTCTCTCTCTCTCTCTTTTCTTGCTCTCTCGCTCTCTTTCTCTTTCTATTTTCTTGCTCTCTCTCGCTCTCTTTCTCTTTCTCTTTTCTTGCTCTCTCTCGCTCTCTTTCTCTTTTCTTGCTCTCTCGCTCTCTTTCTCTTTCTATTTTCTTGCTCTCTCTCGCTCTCTTTCTCTTTCTCTTTTCTTGCTCTCTCTCGCTCTCTTTCTCTTTTCTTGCTCTCTCTCTCTCTCTCTCTCTCTCTCTCTCTCTCTCTCTCTCTCTCTCTCTCTCTCTCTCTCTCTCTCTCTCTCTCTCTCTCTCTCTCTCTCTCTGCCACTTACCTACTCATTATACCACTGTTGCTACTTCGCCGCGCCACAAAACCGCATGATTCACCGGCGTTGCAAAAACACAAATATTTTCTTTCATTCACATTTCTTTCCCATTATTCTTCCCATCTTCCAACTCTCTGTCCCGTTCACCTTAATCCTTTCCTTTCCCCCATCTTCCTCCTCCCCCTTTCCCCATCCTCCTCCTCCCCCCATTCCCCATCCTTCTCCTCCTCCCCCCCTTTAACCCATCCTCCTCCTCCTCCCCCCCCCCTTTAACTACTACTCCTCATCCTCCTCCCATTTCCTCCTCCTCCTCCCCCCCACTTTCTCCCCATCCTCCTCCCCCCATTTCCCTTCACCCTGCAACCTTACCCACCCAAACCTCTAGTAAAACCATAAAGTCACATTCCGCGACAACCATCAACGTGCAATATCCTTGCAACCCGACTCCCTTCGACTCGTCTTGCATCTCCAGCTCCTTCCTTCCCTGTCGTCGCCTTAATATATTAAGAACAGCATAAACAAAATGCCTAGAAAAAAAAAGAAAAAAAAAAAGAACACGAAAAGGAGTTGTCACGCTGACACTCCCTTTAACAAGGAGCGGGTGCGAGGGTAGGAGTATGGGGGGAGAGCGAGGAGGAAGAGATAGAGGAGGAATGAGGGGTGTGAGTATAAGGAGAAGGAAACAATAATGGCGATGGCGAAGGAGGAGGAGGAGGAGGAGGAGGAGGAGGAGGAGGAGGAGGAGGAGGAGGAGGAGGAGGAAGAGGAGGATAATAATAATAATAAGGAAAGCAAGGAGAACGAGGTGGAGGGGGAGGGTGAGGGGTGGAGGAGGAGAACGAGGAGGAGGGTGAGGGGTGGAGGAGGAGGAGGAGGAGGAGGAGGAGGAGGAGGAGGAGGAGGAGGAGGAGGAGGAGGAGGAGGAGGAGGAGGAGGAGGAGGAGGAAACGTACGCTCATCCATACCCATTTCCCTACTTCACATATCCATTAATCCATTACACCCAGCTGACAAAAATAACAGAAACGACCCCACCACTTAACGCAACATACCCACCAAAACTCCCAAAGATTGACACACTCCTTCGCTGGAATTCTCCGCGTGACTGGACACACCCGGCACATCGAAAGCGAAAATATTACTCATAATCCTTAATCTCCCAAACCTTGGGTATCCCGGAAAAAATATAAACTTTGTAGAGCTCTTTAACCGAACACAACATATCCAACAGATACACCAAAGCACAAATAAAACCCCTTCACCTTAACACCAGCCCCACGGTACACGAAACCTCACGCGTACCCACCACCCGAAGGCCCATCCGTCGCCGTGACCGATGTCATAAAACGAGTCGAACGGCGCGAAACGAGTCGGACGATATTAATACAATCGATTAAGGGCCAATAATTAATACGTCCCCTGACAGCTTCGGAGCCATACGTCCCTGAACGACGAGGTGCGCCGTCGCCGTGGATCAGCCCGGGTCGAGACGCGTCGAGAAACGAAGCGGGGGCCGATTGGGCCGCTTCGGACAGGGGCTGAATATCGGGCTGTGTGTGTGTCTGGACATGAGGCAATGCGAGAGAAGGAAATGGAGAAGAAGGCGAGATGAGACGGGAAAAGTGAGAAGGGAAAGCTGTGAAAGCAGGAAATTGGAGGAGAAAAAAAAGGAGGAGGAAGAAAAAGAAGAGAGACAGAAAACCGACAAAAATAGACGAGAAAAGAGCGGGGGAGAAAGAGAGAGACAGAAAGGTGGAGAAAAGAGGAGAAAAGAGACGCCAGTCACCGAGCCCTTTGACGCCGTGGCTGCCCGCCCCCGCCATCAATCAGGAATGCAGGAGCCGATCGCGCCGCTGCAATGGCTAATTGCGCCACGGACGAAAAACAGTGAAAAGGGAAAGGAAGGGAAAGTGGGAAAAGGAGAAAGGGAGTAAAGGGGGGAAAGAATATAGCAGCGGACAGGACGAGGAAAGGAAAAGGGAGGAGAATTAGTGGAGGATAGCAATGAGAACGCCTAGCGTCCAAGCACCAGAAAAGCAGAGGAGGCATGTCCGCCTTCGAGATGACGAAAGACGCCGAAGAGACTCATTACTTAGGTGGAATGGTAAAGGGAAAAGAGAACAAGAGAGGGGGGAGGGGGCGGGGGAGAGAGAGAGAGAGAGAGAGAGAGAGAGAGAGAGAGAGAGAGAGAGAGAGAGAGAGAGAGAGAGAGAGAGAGAGAGAGAGAGAGAGAGAGAGAGAGAGAGAAAGAGAGAAAGAGAGAAAGAGAGAAAGAGAGAAAGTGAGAAAGAGAGAAAGTGAGAAAGTGAGAAAGAGAGAAAGAGAGAAAGAGAGAAAGAGAGAAAGAGAGAAAGAGAGTGACAGACAGACAGACAGACAGATAGATAGCGAGAATGAATAACGAGCGGGTCCTGTAATATCAGCTGTATTCGACCATCCCACAGACGGATGCCATCGGCCTGCAGTCCCCGCCGCCGATGACCCACGGAGATGGACCGGGTGTCGGAGCGAAGGGAGGGAAACCCGCGCCGGAAACGGGCTCGAGCGAGGGGAAATAGCGGCTCGCCCTCCCGTCGCACCTTCCCCTAACCTGGGCATTCATTAATCACAGACTTCATATAATACAGTCGGACTGACTTCATATAATACGGTCGGACTCGTCAAACGAAAACGATCAGTTTGTCGTAAAGTTCCGAATCGTTGTAAAATCGGAGGATATTGATCTGTATCTGTATCTTTTTTTTCTTCTTAATTATAAGTCTGCGCAGACGGTGATTTTTCATGAGGAGTTAAAAAAAAAAAAAAGTTATTTTATTCTTACGTTTTCATTGTTTCACTGTATATTTATATTTTTGAACAATCCTGCTCATTACAATACGACAAATAAAACAAATGCTTAACATGCACAGACATTGAGTGTCTCTCCAGTTTTAGCTTTTTATGTACAAAAATAGAGAGGGGGAGAGACGGTGGTGAGAGGGGAGAAGGAGAGAAAGGGAGAGAGGGGGAGAGAGAGAAGAGATACAAGAATGAGGAGAAAGGGGGAGAGGGAAGAGATAGGAGAGAGGTGACAGTGATAAGAGAGGGATAAGAGAAGAGAGAGAGAGAAAAGAGGATAGAGAAGAGAGAGAGAGAGAGAGAGAGAGAGAGAGAGAGAGAGAGAGAGAGAGAGAGAGAGAGAGAGAGAGAGAGAGAGAGAGAGAGAGAGAGAGAGAGAGAGAGAGAGAGAGAGAGAGAGAGAGAGAGAGAGAGAGAGAGAAGAGAGAGAGAGAGAGAGAGAGAGAGAGAGAGAGAGAGAGAGAGAGAGAGAGAGAGAGAGAGAGAGAGGGGAGAGAGAGAGAGAGAGAGAGAGAGAGAGAGAGAGAGAGAGAGAGAGAGAGAGAGAGAGGGAGAGAGAGAGAGAGAGAGAGAGAGAGAGAGAGAGAGAGAGAGAGAGAGAGAGAGAGAGAGAGAGAGAGAGAGAGAGAGAGAGAGAGAGAGAGAGAGAGAGAGAGAGAGAGAGAGAGAGAGAGAGAGAGAGAAAGAGAGAGAGAGAGAGAGAGAGAGAGAGAGAGAGAGAGAGAGAGAGAGAGAGAGAGAGAGAGAGAGAGAGAGAGAGAGAGAGAGAGAGAGAGAGAGTGAAAATGAGAATGAGTGAGAGAGTGAGTAAGCGAGAGCGAGAGAGAGAGAGATAGACGAGTGGGGGCGAGGATTGAAAATGAAGACAAAAAGCCAGACAGACAGCGGCGCACACACGTACAGTAAGCCACAAATCGCGGACACAAAGCGAGGTCTATCCGCACACACGCAACAACAATGCCGGACTTCTAAGGAGGGATCCCATCCAGAAAGAGAACACCGGCATAATAAGATGATAAATCAGCAAGAAAATGTCGACGGTTTGCGGCGCGGCCATCCATCACGTGCTGTCACCGGTGTACCTTTCCCCCTTTCCCTCCCTTCCCTCCCTTTCCTCCACTCCCCTCTCCCTTTCCTGCACTCCCCCTCCCTTTCCTCCACTCCCCTCTCCCTTTCCTCCCCTCCCTCTCCCTTTCCTCCCCTCCCTCCCTTTCCTCCCCTCCCCCTCCCTTTCCTCCCTCCCTCTCCCTTTCCTCCACCCCCTCCCCCTTCCCTACTTGAAATGCAACGCTTGCACTCTACTCATTTCCCGTTTTCTGGCTTCCTTTTCATTTTCTCTTTTTTCACTTCGCTCTTCGTTTCCCTTCTCCCTTTTATATTTCCCTTTGGTCAACCTTTTCCAATAACTTTACGTACCTCATATTTTATTTTATCTTCTCTCCTCTCCTCCCTAGGTTCCTTCTCCCTCTCCCAACCCTTCTGCGACCCTTCTTCCCTCTTCTTCTCTTCTCTTCTCTCTACTCCCAAAGTCCCTTCTCTCTCTCCCACTCCCTCTGTGACCCCTCTTTTCTCCTCTCTCTCCTCCCTAAGTCCCTTCCCTCTCCCCAACTCCCTCTGTGACCCCTTCCCCATCTTTCCCCGCCCCCCCCCCTCTCTCTCTCTCTCTCTTCCCCCTCCCTCCCCTTCCTTCTACCTTCTCCCCATCCCCTTTCCACCCCATTCCCCTTCTTCCGCAACGCTAACAGGCGGCAGCGAAGGCCATCTGTCAGAATGCAAGAGACGGGCAATCGTGTGCAGTTGCAAATTGCCTTTACGGTCGCCCGCCACGTGTGTCATGTCGACCACCGGGGACGGGTTCGTGAGGGAGGGGAGGGGAGGGAGGAGGAGGAGGGAGGAGGAGGGGAGGGGAGGGAGGAGGGAGGATGGGGTAGGGGCGGGGGGATATACAAAGAGAAAAGAGAAGAGGGAAAATGACAAAAACGAGGAAGAGTAGGGAAGAGGAGAGCGAGGAATATGAGGGAGTTTGAAGGGGGGGAGGAGGAGGAGGAAGGATTTGGAGGGAGAGAGAGGGAGGGAAGGAGGGGCGAGAGAGAAGAGAAGAGAGAGAGAGAGAGAGAGAGAGAGAGAGAGAGAGAGAGAGAGAGAGAGAGAGAGAGAGAGAGAGAGAGAGAAGGAGGGGGAGGGAGAGAGAGAACGAGAGAAAGAGAGAAAGAGAACGAAAGAAAGTAAGCGAGAGAGCGCGCGCGATAAATAATCAGACCGAATGCCGAGAGGACACAAACGCGAGATTGGGCCGCTCGTGTGCGGTTAATCTCGGCAGCGCAACCGGCCTGACACAATGGCCAGCAGATGACGAGCGTCCAGATGAATGAGGGGTATGAGTAAGCGGGGCGGGGCTAGGCGGGGCGGGGCAAGGGAATGAGTAAACCAGGGAAGACGATAATAAATGATGAGCCCGGATGGAAATGCCAAGGCCTGGGAGTGGATGAGCAACGGAGACAAAAAAAAAAGACAAAGGAGAAGGGCTGAAGAAAAAAGATAAATAAAAAAAACAAGAGTATATCGACACAAAAAACTGATAAATTACGGATAAACGATGACAAGAGGCGGAAAATGATACGAGGTAAGGTATGCGCCGGGTCGCGTGCGTCCCTTTGGTATCCCGAGGTCCCCCCCCCCTCCCTGAGCCTTGAAATTAAAACGCCCTGCACCAACGTTACTCATTCCGTCTTCAACACATATACTTAACTAATCTGGACCACATGCTAAAAGGGGGGGGGGAAGTAAGTCGCTTCCTCTTGGCTCTTCCTTACCCTTTCTTTTATTCTCATCTTCCGTTCTTCCCTTCCCACCAGCCCCGCTTCCTTCTATTCCGTCTTCTCTCTCCCTTTTAGCCCTTTCCTTTCGCTTCCCTTCCTATCCTCCTCCTCTCTTCCTCCCCCTCCCCCACCGCTTCAACACCATCCCTTGGGAATCAATACAATAGCAACTCAATTACGTCAGGTCACGTGACGCCTCCTCGCTAACGTGCCCAAAGCCCAAAGCGGGGAAGGCACCGCGCAGACGCCCCCGCCGCCGCCGCTGCCGCCATCACCACCACCACCACCACCACCACCACTGCCGCCTCCGCCGCCGCCGCCGCTGACACCACCATCTTCCTAGACGTTGTCACTCTCGACTCACGCGGTGGTTAATGATTCCCCAGCCCTCGCCCCCTCCCTCCCTCGCCCCCCACCCTACACGCCCACCCCCAGCACCGGGTATGGCATGAGTCACACTACTCTCTCCAACCCCCCCCCCCCTCTACCTCCTGGTCTGTCTGCCCTTTCTACTCCTCTCCTTCCTCCTCCCCCTCCTCCTCCTTCCTCAGGTTTACCCTTCGTACCCAGACCTCTCTTTCCCTTCCTCCCTGAATCTTCGCCCTGAGGTCCGTGTATGCACATGCTGATATGTAAACGTGTAAGTGCATGCGTGCGTGTGTATTTGTATATTTTGCCTAGATTGAGGCAACAGTACAATAGAAAGGGAAATGGGGAAGGGACGAGGATCAGAGAAGGGACAGGAGAGGGGAAAGCAGTAAGGAGTAATGGGGGATGGGGAGTATTATGAGTTGGGGGTGTTGGTGGGCGTGGTTAAGACGAGACTCCCATTATGGGTGAGATAATAGTAGTGGAGCGGTCACGCCCTGGACACGTCACACCACGCCTATCTCGCGCCCATCAACATCAGGACTTAGCTTAGAAGCAAAAATTACAAGGATCCGCAACCTGCTTGGGGGGACCGGGGCAGGGAGGAGAGAGTGTACTAAGAAACTATCCATTAAGCTTCTTACAAGCTAATATCAAGTAGCTAATGTGGTGGCTCCTCAAGTGGCAGCAGCTGCAGCTCAGCTGGGGCCAGGGCGAGAGAGGGAAGGGAGAGAGAAAGGAAGGGGGGGGGGGATTAATGCAGCCAGGTTTCAGTTGAAGAGAGCCGCCATCCTTCTGACTCCCCCCTCTCCCTCCATCACCGTCGTCGTCGTCGTAGTCATCGTCGTCTTCTCCTCCTCCTCCTCCATCGCTTTTCTCTTCTGCTTCTTCAGCTGATCCCTTCTCCCCCAATAACCCTTTCAGCACAGAATGTATGACCTTTCTTCAAACCACCTCGTGAGGATGCCCTTGCTTCGGCAGTGTCCAACCGCATTTTCTCCCTCCTCCCTCTCCTCCTCTCTTCCTACCCCCCTTTGTCCTCTTCTTCCCTCTCTTTCCTTCCATTTTCTACAGTCCTTCCACCCCTTCACCCCCCTTACTCACTCGAGGATAATAGGGGAAGGAGGGAGTAGGAGGGGAAGGGAGAGGACGGAGAGAAGGGAGGGAAGTAAGAAGGGAAAGGAGGGACGGAAGTAAGGAGGGAGGGAGGGGAAGGAGTAGGAGGAGGGAGGGGAAGGAGTAGGAGGGAGAGGGAGGGAGGAAGTATGAAGGGAATGGAGAGGAGGGAAGGAGGAAGGGAGCCGGAGGAGAAAAGAGAGGAGGAAGGGAGGGAGGGAGGATGAGACGGGCAGTTTCCGCTCTAGTTCGACATTAATTAACTTCCTCCTCTGTTTCTGCGCCGGCGAGAGGACAAGGATGACCTTGGATCCTTTTTTTTTCCCCTCCCTTTTTCTTGATTCTTCCCAACCAATAATTCTTCCACCCTTCTTCCCTTTCCCCTTCGTAACGTAATAATTCTTCCACCTTCCCTTCCGCAACACAATAATTAGCCCGCCCTTCTTCTTCGCCTCCACACAAACCCTCCCCGTCCCCTCTTTCCCTTTCCAATTCTCTTTCCTTTCCCCTCTCCCCCTTCTCTCTGCCCATCCTCTCTATCCCTTTCCCATTCTCCTTCCCTTCCCCTCTTCCCCCCTTCTCTTTGCCCATCCCCTCTATCCCTTTCCCATTCTATCTCTCTTTCTCCCTCTCTCCCCCTTCTCCTTACCCTTTTCTTCTTACTCCCCGTCCATCCCCTTTATCCCCTTTCCCTTTCTCCCTCTCCCTCTTACTCACCCCCTTCTCCTTACCCTTTCCTCCTACTCCCCGTCCATCCCCTTTATCCCTTTCCCTTTCTCCCTCTCCTCCCTTCTCCTTGCCCTTTCCATCCTCCTCCCTCGTCACCTCACCTCTCCTCTTAACCCCTTCGACTTTCCCCTTCCTTCGCCTCCTTCCACTTCTCAGCAGGAGTTGCCGCCCGAGGTCTAACCGCCCGTGAAATCCTAGTCCCACCACCCACGAGCCGGCCCACGCACGCCCACGCACGCAAGCGATCCGCACACTGGGACGCGAATCACCTATGGGCGTCGCTGGTCGGGGGTGGGGTTAGGAGGGGGGGAGGGGAGGATTTCTTTCAAATGGTAATTAAGGAGAGGGAATGGGGGGGGGGAAGGTAGAGTTGGCGGGGGAGGAGAGGGGGAAATGAAGAAGGGAGAGAATAGACGGGGGAAGAGAAGGAGAGAGAAAAGACAGGGAGAAGGGAGAAGGAAAGAGATGAGGAGGGAGGAGAGGGGAAAAGGGAACAGGAGTAAGAGGGGGAAAAGGGAGACGAGAAAGGAGGAGAGGAGGAGGAGGAGGAGGGAGGAGGAGGAGGAGGGAGGGAGGAGGAGGAGAGGAGGGAGGAGGAGAAGAAAGAAGAAGAAGAAGAAGAAGAAGAAGGAGGAAGAAGTGAAGGAGGGAGAGAGGGAAGGAAGGGAAGAGGAGGAGGGAGCGAGAAGGGAGAGGGAAACTAAGAGAAGTAGAAAAGGAGAGGTAAAGGGAGGGAGGAGGGACAGGGAAGGGAAGTGAGGGAGAGTAGGGAGAGAATCGAGGGAGGAAGA
>NC_091557.1:7283638-7291138 GCF_042767895.1 Penaeus vannamei | reverse complement strand
ACGAACATTCTTCTCCTAGTATGAGCGCCAACACCGGCACTTTGCACTGGCCGAGGTCAGTGAACACCCTACCGTGGCACTGGGCACAGGGAACCGACGCTGAGCCGTGCCAAAGCAGAGTTAACAGAGTAAAAACAGTGTGAACAGAGTAAGCACGCCACAGCCTCAACACATATGTTCGCTCTCCCTTTTAATCATTTTACTCCCTGTCATTACCAACTAATCATAACATTCACGCTGTGACAGAGACACGCACGCACGCAAACGAAGGAAAATAAAAAAAACGCATAAAAATATAAAATCAATGAACAGTTGCAATTCTTCGTTACCGAGTACCTGAAATTACTTACTACTCCTGCGATCACCACAATGTAAGTATATAAAAACAAGAAAAAAACATACAGACATACCAAAAACCCAAACAAGTCTAGATAATTCATTCTCCCAACTATAAATAAAACACCCCAAAAACAACAACAAAATTTCCAAACTCACACCGGGGGAGGAAACAGCTGCTATCAGCCTGTACCTCTCCCTTTCCGCCACCACACGCTCGCGACACGTACCTGAAAGGGAGAGAAGAATGGGATTAAACATACGTAATTCATTCTTAAAGGAGAGGCGACCAACCGGCAGCAATGTCATCTTTATTTATTTACTTCTAGGGGGCGAAGGAGTCGAGAATGGGAAGAGGATAAAAGAGAAGAAAGTAAGGAGACCGGAGAGACTGGGAAGGGCGAGAGCAGATATGAGTGGCAGGCAGAGGGGGAAGGGAACGGGAGGACGCAAAGTGAAAGGGAAGAGATTAAGATGAGAAAAAAAAGGATGTGGAGGGAAAGGGAAAGGAAGATTCAGAGAAAGAGATACAGTGAGAGAGAGAGTGTGTGAGTGTGTGTGTGAGAGAGAGAGAGTGGCAGACAGACAGACAGACAGACAGACAGACAGAGAGGGAGGGAGAGGGAGAGGGAGAGGGAGGAGAGAGAGAGAGATAGAGGGAGAGGGAGACAGAGAGAGAGAGAGAGAGAGAGAGAGAGAGAGAGAGAGAGTAGACTGAGAGAGAGAGAGAGAGAGAGAGAGAGAGAGAGAGAGAGAGAGAGAGAGAGAGAGAGAGAGAGAGAGAGAACGGCAAGGGCAATCAAGAGTAAAAGCAAATAGAAAACAAAATAACTAAAACAATTCCAACGAAAATAACCTGTCCGCACACACTAAAAAGCCCCAAAGAAAAAAAAAAAGTCTCAGCCGGAGATAAAAATAAGCGTGGCTCAGACGCCTTCCAAATAATTCTAGGATTGACCTCCGATAAACAGCCGGTCCCCGGTAGCCCTAACGAAAACACGTAGGCAGACCGTGTACACAAACACACCAGATTCCGGGGTATATTCACCCTTACTCCTCCCTGCCCTCCCTCCCTACGTCAAACTCTCGGCAGTGCCATTGTAAAGAGGTCCTCCCTCCCTCCCTACCTCCTCCCCCTCTCGTCGCTGACTAGCCCGTGCAACAAAAGGGGCTTCGGATACACGCTCCTGCTGCCACACCTGTTGGGATGCCAGTGGGCAGGGGAGCCTATAAATCAACGGCCGCTCCTCCTGCTGGGTAACAAGGGAAATGACGATTATTCAATAAACGCTTTTCAAAAATGCTTCCTCTCTTACACACTGAACACATACATACACGTACACGCACGCAGACAGACAGAAACACACACACACACACACACACACACACACACACACACACACACACACACACACACACACACACACACACACACGCAGACAGAAACACACACACACACGCGGGCAGAAACACACACAGGCAGACAGAAAGACACACACACCCCACCCAATGGAATGTGCCGGCGAGCAAAAGAACAATGCCTTGAGAAACCAACCCAAAAGCAACACGGCGCGCCTTTCAAAATCAACAAGATCAGAGGAAGCGCAAAAGGGACCCCGATACACGGCAGTCAATACCCGCACGGAAGCCCCGAGTAAGAATGGGCGCGTGAGTTGAACCCGAGAGGACCCTCGCCTCTGCCAACATGCCACAGGGGAGGGGGGGGGGGGGGAGCCTGGCTAAGAACCTCGGTGTTACACAATACCGCCCAATAACAGTTCGGAGATGCATCGGAGAGGCCGAAGTGGTTCCCAACATGGACAAAGGCATAACCGGCTTGTGTTCTATCAAACCATTTCAGCGTTTGGTTATCGGCGGCGGCGACGGGGGGCGGCGGTCAACGTACAGCTCCCGACGACAAAGCAAGCGCCACTATCACTATAAGCTAGCACGCTTCTATACACCTCCTCCGCCATGCTAAGCCCTAACAATGCTCCTGCGTAAACCTCCCGCACAAACCCTCCAAAGCCGTCCGTCGGCACAGCCCATCGCGCACGCCCACCCTCGCCGCCTTTGGTGCTAATCCACCCGTCCATCGCCATCGCCACCAGCAGGGCGACAGAGGAAAAATGGTGCTGGGACACGTACCGGCATAAATGGTTATGCGGAGGCGAGCCCGGCTGGTGTGAGTAGCCGCGCTGGTGGGCCGGACATGTCATGAGGGGAATAGCAACCATGTTCAATCTCACCCCTTCACGATCCTCCCCCCCCCCCTCCACGGGCTCTTCACACACTATTCCAGTCCTTCGCCTGGAGGCCCCGCCCCATAGCCTGGGCCTACCCAACAAAAAGCGGTCGGAAATCCTTCCTTTTGAGCTCGTCTCTTCAAAATACTTATCATCGTTTTCTTTCCGAGAGAGATGTTCAACAACGCCGAGGGCAGAATGTCCCCGAGGAATCTTCGAGTCCACTGCATCGATACACTATTACCAAATATTCTGTTCTCATCAGAAGTTTCCGTAACTTCTTTCCCTCCCCTTAATTCCTCTTCCTACTACTACAGCGATTACCCTTCCCCCATTTCTTCCCCTTGCCCTCCTTCCCCGCCTCCTCTCTTTCCTTTCCCCGTCCTCCAACTTCTTCCCTCTCCTGCGCCTCCTTTCCCGCGAGCGAAGGACAATCGACCCTGCCTCGCCTCCAGATCTCGAGACATCTCCGTTCTCAAACACAAAGGGCGCCGAAGGGCCTCCGAGCTCTCTCTCTAAATGGGCCGAGTCCTCGAGAAGATAAGCGAGTTCTCCGAGCCCTCCTCCCGCGCGCGCAAGCGAACGGACGCACGCAGACACACAAATGCACGCAAGGGCAAACACCTACATATTACGTACGCACAGGTATAAACACACGCACGCCCTTGAGTCGTGGAAACCCAGCGGAACCCCGAGAGTAAAACCCGAGAGCTTCTCTTGTTCAATCCGGAAACCAATCTTCTCGTCGGAAAGCCTCAGCCGGTTCGGGTACGCTCGCTCCTCCTGTCCCTCACCATTCTACGCTTGCTACTGTGTCTCTTACTGCTCTTCCACTTTAAACTTCGAATTAAGATTTTCATTCTCATTCTACTTTCCCCCCACTTTTCTGAATCCGTCTTGGGGATCGACTTGCCATCTTGCGAGATACGAAAACAACAAAGTAAAATAGAAAACAAAACTAACACTTCGTTCGTCCACCGTCAAAAAAATCTTGAAAAGGTCACGGTGCTGGAATGGGCCGACCGCTGTCAAAGTCGGCTCGCCAGCATCTATGTGGGCGCTATGAAAACAACCATGTGGCAAGGCGACCTGAGTGGGCCATGAGCAGCGGCTTCGATAAATAAGAAAAATAGCGAAGACCTGCCAGCACCTCCCTTCTATTACTTACGTACCTAAGCACCTTCGTTCTTTCCTACGTAATTACCTATTAACTTACCTTGCAATCTACCCCCTCCTTCCTTTCGTTCCTCTCCCTCTCTGCCTTCCTTACTTAACCCTTATCCCTCCCTTCCGCTCCCCTAACTCCCTCCCCCACCGTTTTCCCTCCCTACTTTGCCATCCTCCCTTCCCACTCCCCCATTCTCTCCCTCTCCTTGGTGATGGAGAGCCCACACACACGCTCTCTCTCCTCACATGGTAGGTATCATCTACACACACCGTGTTTACACGCAACACCAATACCACTAGCCACGCCCACACACCTTTCACCACACACACATGAACACTTCTATAAAAGGTACACAATACATACATAATGTACATATATAGTATCCTTATATAAACAGATATCACAAACGTACGCGAGCGTGCGCGCGCACACACACACACACACACACACACACACACACACACACACACACACACACACACACACACACACACACACACACACACACACACACACTAACTTACTAACTCACTCACTCACTCACTGCCTTCTCTTTCTCTCTCTCTCTCTTCCTCTCTCTCCTTTTTCTCCCTCTGCCTCTCTCCCTACCCCCCATAAATCCCTCATCATGGCACCCTCCAACACCCCTCGAAGAAAAGGGTTAATGCGAAGAGAAAACGGAATTATGCAGGGGCCATGCGTCACCGTCCGCCATCCAGCGCCGCCTCCTTCGGCTCCTCCCGCCAGGCGCCCCCACGCTCTCCTGCGGGAGGGAGGTGCTCGCGAAGCCTTAGCAAAGGAGCGGGCTCGGACCTTGGCTGGTCGGATCAGCAGGTGGCGGCGCAGAAGGAAGGCGGTGTCGCGGCGGCGCGCTTCCTGCTTGCCCTACTTGCGTGTCGCTTGGACGGGGCTGTTTTTTATCATGATTTTCTCCTCTATTTACCTCCCTTCTTATTCCCCCTTTCGGGTCGTCCTGTTCGTCTTCGCCTGCGTCGGAGTTATCGTGTTCGCCTTCGCCTGCCTCTTCTACTTCTCTCTCTCCTCTCCCTCCTCCTCCTCCTTCTTCTCCCCTTCCTCCTCCTTCACCCCTCTCTCATCCTTTTAAAAGTCTACATCCACTCTACCATCCACCTCCCGAAAATTCCTCTCCCACACCCTCTCGAACCCACATTCCTCCCGTGAGTCCCAAGCGCAGGAACCGTTTCCATGGCGACGCGCAACCCACGCGAGGAGAAATTTATTTGCTGAGTCATTACCACGTGCAACGCTTCGGGACACCGTTGCATGCACGGAGCACACTTCTGCATACTTGTCGTTAATGCACGTGAAATTGAATTGCAAATGTAATTAGGCGCACTCACACACACACACACACACACACACACACACACACACACACACACACACACACACACACACACACACACACACACACACACACACACACACACACACACACACACACAAGAAAAAAAATATCGGTATAAACACTAGACATCAATAAAGTTATCATTTTCGAAATCGACATTTGAGAGACGACACGATACGGAGTCAATAAATAAAATGAACGAGGATAAAGGCAGGATGTCCCCATAACCCCCTGACACCGCCGCCGTTGCAACACGAGTCCTTGGCCCAGTTTCCTCCTTTCCCCTACCTCCCTCCCTCCCCTCTTCCATCCCTACCTCAGCTTTTACCACCATCACCTTAAATCTCAATCTCTACCTCTACCACCACCCCACGCCTCGACCTCCGAATCCCCTCTCCATCACGACACTCATCTCCACTCCCAGTTCTGGCTCGTACGTCGCTCTCTCCACCACAACCATGCTCTACGCCTCCATCCCACTTCCACCCCCTATCCCCACGTCCAATGCCCCCCCCCCCCCGCCCTCGCCTCCACCCAACCTCCACCTCCTCCAACACCAACTCCCGCCGAGAAGGAATCGCACTTTCACCCCCCACCCCCGACCCCCGCATCCCGAATCCTTCCTTTGCCTTCCTCCCGCGTCCGACCGATCTACTCCCGCAATTTCTCATTCTCTCCCTTCGCATTAAAAAAAATCTTATCGGAAATCCGAATTCTAACGCGTGCCATGGCTAGCTCTTACCGGCACGTCGGATCATTATTCTCTATCAATACCATTCGTAGTCGCTATAAATACCAATCCACTGTGCAGTATATATATTCAATACCGTCTTCCATAACGAGGAAAACAGACCTATTCATCTCCTCTGCCTCGCCGCGACGAAGCCGATCCCTCCCGTCGTACGAGAGATGACGAGGGGGTGGGAGGCAAGGGCGAGGTCAGAAACGAGGGGAACGGGGCAAAACGGCGTGTGTTGTTGACGTTTACTTTTCTTGTGGCTACTGCTGCTGTTGTTGGTCTGTTTCTCATCATTTCCCTTACTTCTTTTCCGTTTCCTTGCCATTCCTCCTCCTCCTATTCCTCCCCTCTCCTTCGCATTCTTATTCTCGTTCTAATTCTCCTTCGCATCCTCCTTGTCTTTCTCCTCCTCCTCCTCTTCCTCCTTGTCCTCCTCCTCCTCTTCTCCCTCTCCTCCTCCTTCTCCCGCTCTCCTCTTCCTCCTTCTACCCCTCTTCTCTTCCTCCTCCCCCCCCTCTCTTCCTCCTCCACCTCCTCCTCCATCTCCCCTTCCTCCTCCTCCTCCCCGCAATCCCTGCACGCAAGCCCACTCCCAGCGCAAGCGCGAAGACCACCTGTTATTCCCCGATTCACCTTGAATGTCCCGCGGCGGGCAGCCCAAGGCCGGCACCCAGCTCACCCCCAGCCAATCTAGAACATTCCCCGCCCGAACGCCCACAATTAACCACAACAAACCCTTTCATCTAGCGGCTGAGGAGGAAAGGGAGAAGGAGGAAGGGAGAGAGAATGATGGGGAAATGGGAGAAGAGGGGAAGGGAGAGAGAATGATGGGAAAGGGAGAAAGGGGAAGGGAGCGAGTAAGATGGGAAATGGAAGAAAGGGGGAAGGGAGAGAGAAAGATGGGCAAAAAGGGAGACGGTGGGAAAGGGAAAAATAGTCGATGGGGGAGAAGCAGTAGGAAGGAAGAAGGAAGATGAAAGAGGCAGAGGGGGGAGAAGGAAAAGGAATGAGAGAGGAGAGAGGGAAGGTGGGAAAAAAGGGGTAAGGATGGGAGAGAGAAATCAAAATGAGGGGATGAAAGAAAGAAGATGAAGGTAGAAGAGGAGTAAAACCTATCAACATCATATTTTCAGATAAACCAACACAACCACCCAACCCCAAGCACTTCCACGAACAGACGAAAAAACAAAAAGCACACAAATAAATGAATAAATAATCTCAGAAAATCCGCCAAGAGTGGACACAACGCGAGACTAGAATAAATATTAATTATAAGCCAGGTAATGCTACCAGATACACCCTCTACCCCTAACCCCCACAAACACCCTCACCCCCCACCGCTAACCCACTGCCCGCCCCCACCCCCACCGATAAGCCACTCCCCCACTCCCTCACCCCCACC
Source organism: Penaeus vannamei (assembly GCF_042767895.1). Lineage (NCBI taxonomy): Eukaryota > Metazoa > Arthropoda > Malacostraca > Decapoda > Penaeidae > Penaeus > Penaeus vannamei. Next base: position 7,283,878 of record NC_091557.1, on the reverse strand, counting down.
CCCAACAGATAACCCACTCCCCACTCCTCACCCCCACCCCCAACGATAACCCACTCCCCACCCCCCACCGATAACCCACTCCCCACCCTCACCCCCACCGATAACCCACTCACTACTCCCCACCCCCCACCCTCACCCCCACCTCCACCCATCACCCGTCGCTGACACACGAGTGAGATATCATCGCAATACAAACAATCTCGCCAGTGCAAAGGGTGGGGTGTGGAGGGGAAAGGGGGT